>NC_141551.1:22555000-22795000 GCF_021556685.1 Rattus norvegicus | reverse complement strand
GACAGAACAATTTGCAAATTCATCTGGAATAACAAAAAACCCAGGATAGCTAAAACTATCCTCAACAATAAAAGGACTTCTGGGGGAATCACTATCCCTGAACTCAAGCAGTATTACAGAGCAATAGTGATAAAAACTGCATGGTATTGGTACAGAGACAGACAGATAGACCAGTGCAACAGAATTGAAGACCCAGAAATGAACCCACACACCTATGGGCACTTGATTTTTGACAAAGGAGCCAAAACCATCCAATGGAAAAAAGATAGCATTTTCAGCAAACGGTGCTGGTTCAACTGGAGGTCAACATGTAGAAGAATGCAGATTGATCCATGCTTATCACCCTGTACAAAGCTAAGTCCAAGTGGATCAAGGACGTCCACATCAAACCTGATACACTCAAACTAATAGAAGAAAAACTAGGGAAGCATCTGGAACACATGAGCACTGGAAAAAATTTCCTGAACAAAACACCAATGGCTTATGCTCTAAGATCAAGAATCGACAAATGGGATCTCATAAAACTGCAAAGCTTCTGTAAGGCAAAGGACACTGTGGTTAGGACAAATCGGCAACCAACATATTGGGAAAAGATCTTTACCAATCCTACAACAGATAGAGGCCTTATATCCAAAATATACAAAGAACTCAAGAAGTTAGACTGCAGGGAGACAAATAACCCTATTAAAAAATGGGGTTCAGAGCTAAACAAAGAATTCACAGCTGAGGAATGCCGAATGGCTGAGAAACACCTAAAGAAATGTTCAACATCTTTAGTCATAAGGGAAATGCAAATCAAAACAGCCCTGAGATTTCACCTCACACCAGTGAGAATGGCTAAGATCAAAAACTCAGGTGACAGCAGATGCTGGCGAGGATGTGGAGAAAGAGGAACACTCCTCCATTGTTGGTGGGATTGTAAACTGGTACAACCATTCTGGAAATCAGTCTGGAGGTTCCTCAGAAAATTGGACATTGAACTGCCTGAGGATCCAGCTATACCTCTCTTGGGCATATACCCAAAAGATGCCCCAACGTATAAAAAAGACACGTGCTCCACTATGTTCATCGCAGCCTTATTTATAATAGCCAGAAACTGGAAAGAACCCAGATGCCCTTCAACAGAGGAATGGATACAGAAAATGTGGTACATCTACACAATGGAATCAGCTATCAAAAACAACGGCTTTATGAAATTCGTAGGCAAATAGTTGGAACTGGAAAATATCATCCTGAGTGAGCTAACCCAATCACAGAAAGACATACATGGTATGCACTCATTGATAAGTGGCTATTAGCCCAAATGCTTGAATTACCCTAGATCCCTAGAACAAACGAAACTCAAGACGGATGATCAAAATGTGAATGCTTCACTCCTTCTCTAAAAGGGGAACAAGAATACCCTTGGCAGGGAAGAGAGAGGCAAAGATTAAAACAGAGACTGAAGGAACACCCATTCAGAGCCTGCCCCACATGTGGCCCATACATATACAGCCACCCAATTAGACAAGATGGATGAAGCAAAGAAGTGCAGACCAACAGGAGCCGGATGTAGATCTCTCCTGAGAGACACAGCCAGAATACAGCAAATACAGAGGCGAATGCCAGCAGCAAACCACTGAACTGAGAATAGGACCCCCGTTGAAGGAATCAGAGAAAGAACTGGAAGAGCTTGAAGGGGCTCGAGACCCCATATGTTTAACAATGCCAATCAACCAGAGCTTCCAGGGACTAAGCCACTACCTAAAGACTATACATGGACTGACCCTGGACTCTGACCCCATAGGTAGCAATGAATATCCTAGTAAGAGCACCAGTGGAAGGGGAAGCCCTGGGTCCTGCTAAGACTGAACCCCCAGTGAACTAGACTGTTGGGGGGAGGGCGGCAATGGGGGGAGGGTTGGGAGGGGAACACCCATAAGGAAGTGGAGGGGGGAGGGGGATGTTTACCCGGAAACCAAAGAATTATTATTAAGTATTAAATAAATTAAAAAAAAAGAAATGTAAAAAAAAAAGAAAGATGGGTTTGGTAATTTTATTTTATTTAATTTATGCAATGTTCCCCAAACTTCCATCTAATTTAATTTTTGCCTTAAATGTAGGACTAAAGATAAGAAATAATATCTTAAATAAAAAGTAAGGGACCAAAGATGAATACTTAAAAGTTACCTGGGTTTCCACCATTTTACAAAGTAGAAAAATGAATTCCTAAAGGGTGACATGATTCACATTTTTGCTACAAGTTATGCATCATCATTAATAATAAGAAAATGACTTCTTTTGTGGCTAAATACAAATTTACATGTTTTTATTTAAACGGTTTTAATTTAATTTACACATTTTATTTTATTTATCTTGAGCAAATCATACCTTATGTTTTGGTGGTATGAATTAATTTAAAGTTCCTTTATATTCTCTCTTTCTCTCTCTCTCTCTCTCTCTCTCTCTCTCTCCCCCCCCCCGTGTGCGTGCGTGCGTGTGTGTGTGTGTGTGTGTGTGTGTGTGTGTGTGGACACATTTACATCACAGCATGAGTGTAGAAATCAAAGTACACCATTAGGAGGTAGGCTCTCTACTTCATCATGTGGGCGCCAGAAATCAAACTTGTCATCAAGTTTGGCTGCCAGCATTTTTATTTGATCAGCCATCTTGCTGATCCTAAAGTTTTGTTTTCATCTACAGTCACCCTGAACACTGATATTTAATTGTTATTATCATAGATGCCATTCTTACTTTATGTGACTCCTCAAATGTTTGTATATATTTATTTATTACACTTGTGGATTTGGGGTAGAAATATTGGCAAAGAATATAAGTGGACATTTTCAGAAAGGAATACCAAATGACTGAAACAGACATTTTTCAATGTCAGCATTGAAAAATCTGTCTTTAGAAATGCGCTGAGTGTGGCCAATATAGGAGATGCATTTGCATGCATATTTGACTTGAAGTGCACTGTAAGAAAGAATAAAAAGCAAAAGGTTTTTAAGTGAAGCTTCACAGATTACAGCTGCATGATTCTTTAAGCAGAACAATCTTGATCCTTGAGTATGGTGGTAGAGCGAGGACTCCAGCCTTATCAGCTCATTCAGCAAAATTCAATGAATTTTGTTTTTTGTTTAGGTAGCTTGACAGTAATCTATTACGGGACTAATTTGTGTCAAGCATGTCAAGAACATTCTATAGAGCTGAATGAATTCAAGGTGGCCTGGAAGGTGGCACTTTAGACAATAGTTATAGTTCATCAATATACAATTACATATGTAACTGTTTAAAATTGTTTTAGAAGTGTTTTAATTGAATACTTTTAATTAATACCTTTATTAATAGGTAGAAAATAAACAATACATATAATCTTATCTGTAATTTTATCAACATATTACTAACTAAATCTTCAATATGTGTTTATATACATATGTGTACGTTCATGTATATGAGGCATCGAGAACCAGTTCTGTCTTTCAACAGCATAAATGGTGGCACTACCTAGTTAAAAATTAATTTAGGCAAATCAATGTCAATTGAACTATTGTTTTATAGATAAGACATAGCATTCTATTTGCCCAATCCAACCTATTCATTTGTAGCTAGAGAAATAAAGCTGCAAGAACTTTATAAACACAGTTCAAGTATATAGAATGTACTAAATGGATACACAGCTAGACTTTTCAACTATTAATTCAGAAACTTTGCAACTGTGCTATGAACAATCCAAGCAAGAAACTTTGACAAAACCATGAATGCTGTTCTGTAGATCTTGGTCTTTCTTGATCACAGATATTTTTACTTTTATGCATTCCTAATCCCTAAGGAAGAGGAAAGTATGATTCTGTGAAGACTACCAAATACATGATAGTCACCCACACCAGAAAGGTTAAAATACCACCATATGCAGCCTTCAATAAGAACAATGCGGTCTTTGCCCTCTTCTCTTTTCTTAAGACACACTTACACTTGAAAAGAAAAAGGGAAAATTGAACATGTACCCTAATATTTTTCCATTATTTACCAAGATTTTTGACACAGAATTCATGGTATATAAAGGTTTGCTTGCTTGAATTGAATTGTATTGATTTACTTGGACCTAGTCAATCAATGAGAATGCATTGATTATGTCTCACATTTGCTTTAGTTTGACATTGAGATAATAGAAATTTTGACTAAAATAAAATGATATAAGCCAGTTTGTGGCTTTCAGACTGGATAATTTTAGGTGAAAGTCTTATGCTTATTTAAGTGATATGTAAAACCTTATGTCCAAAGAAGTAAAAGCATATAGTTATTGAAGTAGCATGCACTGTTACTGATTGGGATTATCCTTTCTCTTTAAAGAACATTTGACTTTGTGGCCTTTTACAGCACTGTTTATTAGCAATATTTATTGCTAATCAAGACATGACTCGGGAATTATGATTGGTGAAGTCACTGAAGGTGGGGAAGGCCTATAAGTTGGAGGTAGAGTGGAGATGGGGCTGACAGTTCATTTCATTAAAGATTCTCAGTTGACATTTAAGTGTTTAAAAAAAATTTGATGATGCTGTGGCCTGGCTATAGTTTGGATTTATTCTCACTAGTTTCCTATGCTGAAATCTTGGTCCTGTGTGTGGCAGTCTGGTGTGATAGAATCTCTAAGAAGTCTAAAGTGGGACAAGTAGATAAGGAAGCTCCCCATAGGGATGGATCCGTGGAGCAGGGTTAGTGACGAAATGATCTAATTCCTACCAGATTAGGTTGTTACAAAAAGCCCGCAGCCTGATCCTTATCAAGCACCCAACTTCTTGTCTCACCTTGCCATTCCTTGTTGGCTTTGACTCTGGTCTATTTATAAAAGTGTGTGTTAGCCCAGCAGTGCTCATCAGGAACTAACAAGTGCTAGTACCATCCTTTTAGACTTCTAAAAGTATGGACTAAATAAAGCTTCTCCTTTCTATTCCATAGCCAGTTTCAGGCATTCTGCTATGGTAACAGAAAGTGAACTAAGAACATTTGTTTACATCCATATATCAACCAAGGCTTTCTGCTGTTGCCTCAGTGTCAGAATTGAACTTCGTGGTCTGTTGAATGATAACGGGTTGAATCTAACGGAGGGAAGGCCTCCCTGTTCCTTCTGGATGCCTTCCTCTTTCCCTGTTCTCTTTCAACATTTCATGTACACATAATTGCTGGGTGATAGTGTGCTACCAGGTCTATTCCTTCAAATCTACCTCTAACTCAGGAAAGGAATGCTAAGCATAGGAACAGGAGATAGAAACTTCAGGCTTGTGCTTGTCGAAATGTGCTAAGGATCAGCATAAAAACACGGGCTTAAGTTTATTTTGTAAGTAAATGGCCTCCAAGCCACATAATCACCAAGGGTTACAGGACAGGCCAGGTCAGGTCAGGTCAGGACAGGACAGGACAGGACAGGTCAGGTCAGGACAGGACAGGTCAGGACAGGACAGGACAGGACAGGACAGGACAGGAGCATGTTACCTACTGAGATGACATTGATCTCCAAGTCACATAATCACCAAGGGTTACAGCATTTCAGAAAACACTAGGCAGGACAGGACAGGACAGGACAGGACAGGACAGGACAGGACAGGACAGGACAGGACAGGACAGGACAGGTCAGGTCAGGTCAGGTCAGGTCAGGACAGGTCAGGACAGGACAGGACAGGACAGGACAGAACAGGAGCAGGTTAACTACTGAGATGGCATTCCTAAGAAGGATGCTAATGTGAACCTGGGTGTTAAGGGGGAAGAGTATAAAACCTCTTTGAACATAATTTAGAGTGTGTTCCCTATACCCACAATCCATGCTTGCAATAATGACTAGGAAAGTAAGACATGCTACTTACAGGTGTAGTCCTAATTAAAGTTCCATTTCCTTGCTCTATTTTTCTCTTCTCTCCTTGACCCCCATCTCATTTTCTGGGCTCTGGGCTAGTCTATTCGTGTTTCCAGTGCACCCCATCTATGTGCCCTCCACAGCATACCCATGTATTAATTTTTTTCTGTTAGCGGAACTAATACAACAAACCCTCCTTAGCAGGGCAATATATCCCAATTATCAGTGTTTAGTTGAAGGAAATCAAGAAAATGATGCTGGCTATTATTGCCTCCCAAAGACAATTCTAAGACAAAGAAAAGCGAAGAATGGAAGCTTCCATTGTATGCTAAGCCACTCTTTTTCTGGAACATGTTCTTGGCTGGATATCAGAACAGCTTTATAGAAAAGACAGTGTTTTAGCATGGAGACAATCTGATCCTCATCACTGGTATTTAATTCATTTCACCCGAGAAGATATTTCAAGCTTTCTTTGTATACATCAAGTTAGGCATAAACTAGCAAGCATGTTCATTTACATAATCGGCTCGGTTTAAAATGATAATTAGTTACTCCCAGGCTAAAACATACAACTCAGCAGGCAAAAGTAATTTTAAAATCATTACACTTCTACATCATGGTCAGAAGGTCAGCATGCTTGAATTTCATTAGACAACACGGAAAAGCACTTTCAGTTCCTAACTCATTGTCCTGTGCCCTTATTTAGATGACTAAATTAGGATACTACAGAGAAGCATCTATTTCCAACAATTACTCTCTACGAGGAAGTAAAAGTAGTGACCTCTAATTCAGCTTTAAGTAGAGTGTGGCGACTTGCATTTGTGTAATAATTCTGTGAAGTGCGAAAGCAGACAAGTAATTCCACTATGAGCTCACCAATGATTAATGTAGACTTTTCATTGTCTTCCTTCAAATTCCTACAGAATCTCTGCTTTTTACCCCTAAGAGCAGTCAGATGGAGAACCAAAGTCTTATTTGAGTTAGGGTTGTTTGTATATCCTCCTTTCTGCTCTATATGTTTGTCAAATTTCTGCTTTGCATATCATGTCTGTAAGTTGGAGTCATCTACTTAACAGGTGGAACATTGAAGATTATTCCAAGTTTGTTTGACAGGGACTATATAATTCCCCTGGACCACTCATGGACCCTCTGCCTAGAAAAAAAACTTCAACATCTTGGTGAAGAAGCTATCACAGAGTGCTCATTGCTATCCAAGGATGTTCCATTAGTGAAAGAATTGCCATGCAGACTGTCCCTCAGTGCCGAGATTCTTACCTGGTTCTCCCATTTATGACTTCTTTTTATCCTAGCAAATTTTGTGGATGCTGAAAACACTGGTATATATAATAACATATAAAGAACAGGAGAAAAAAGAAGACTTAAGAGCACTTGCTGAGTTCAGGTCCAAGGAATCATGTCAGACAATTCATAACCACCAGTAACTTCAGATTCTAGATATCCAACCCTTCTTCCTGTCTCTGCAAGTACTGGCCCAATGCTATACAAATTCTCTCTGTTTTTCTATCTCTCTCTGTCTCTGTCTATCTGTCTGTCTGTCTGTCTGTCTGTCTGTCTCTCTCTCTCTCTCTCTCTCTCTCTCTCACACACACAGACACACGCACGCGCGCGCGCTCACTAATACCTTTACATTAGTTATATAAAATCACACAAATCATAAATGTATTTTGAAATAATTCTTTACAAGAATCTGAGAGTAGATAGCCCATAAGCCTAGGGGAAACTATTATTATTTTGCTAATGGAGCAAAGCAATAAAATGACTCCCAATGACACATTGCTGAACCCCTATTTCAGAGAATCACTGAACTCATTAGACAATCATTCTTGAGGTAGATCATAGTGAGCACTAAGAGCCACACCTTGATGATGCACAGTGAGAGATTTTGAGCACTCAGTCTTATGTGGGATGTATATATCAAACTTCAACCTTTAAGGCCAAGGATCTATGCAGAAGATGAGGTGAGAAGGTTGTAAAAGCCACAGGTGGCTGGAAACTCTAAGGGAATAGAATTTTCTGGATACCACAGGAATGACACACAAATAAACTCAGAGCCCACTACTACACCGACAAGACCTATACCTATTCAAACCAGACAACAATCTCAATGAGAAGGAGAAGTGGACTCGTAGTCCCATTCCTCATCAAGAATATAGTTGTAGTTGATGTTTGCTGGAAAGGGAAATCCAGTTTTCTTCCATGGAGTGTCACCAGGTATGGCAACCATACATCAATGCAAGCTCTGTACCCAGGAGTAAGTGATCAACACAAAACTTACTCTGGGATTTTTGCATGCACATTTTGTTTGGCTTTGTTGTTTTATTGGTTTATTTTTAGTTTATATGTTTTAATGGTTTTGTTGTTTTCCTGGTCTTTTGAGAGATTAGATAGACAGATGGACAGACAGGTAAGTAATAGATAGATATGATCTTGGCAGTTAGGGGTGAGTAGGATGTGAGAGGAGTTGAAGGAGGGGAAGGTTTATGATCAAAATATATTGTATGAAAAAAATTTAGTTACTAATTTTTATAGACATATTATTTTACCATTTCTTAAAATCAAAGCCATAAAAGTAAGTGAAGTTGGTTATTTCTGTAGACAGAGTTAATTCAGGTCTCTATACTTGATTTTGCAAGATATAGAGCATTTTCAAAACCTTTCAGAAATTATTAATATTTTGGTTTGAGCTTTATATTCATCCAGCTGATTATAGCACTTTACATAGCACACATGGTACAACATGTCAAGAATACATTCAAGGCCAGTTCAGAAGCTGTTAATATGTCTGTCCATACCTCAAACCATTAATATTAAATGCTTTTAGAAATGAAACTCAGAGGGGTTGGGGATTTAGCTCAATGGTAGAGCGCTTGCCTAGCAAGCGCAAAGCCCTGGGTTCGGTCCCCAGCTCCAAAAAAAAAAAAAAAAAAAAAAAAAAAAGAAAAGAAAAAAAGAAATGAAACTGAGTAATTAAAATACAAAGTGTTAAAATTAAACCCTTTAATATAATCCATAAATATATAATTTGATATGACATGCTGAGGAATAAGCTTAGGAAGTGACTGTGTTTGAGTTTTTGTAATTAAATCATTATGTTTCTGTAAGAGCAGAGAACTTTGCATGTACAGTTAGAATACTGTAATTGGTAATATACAATAGTATTGGTCCAATTGGTGTTTGAGACAGGGTTTACTGGCTTTGGGTGGTGTGATTACACACACCATATAAAGCACACAGTTGTATCTTCTGAACCAAGGCTTCTGTGAAAATACAAGCACGGCGTGGGTAAGCAAGGCAGAAACCCCTAGATTCATTGTGCATGTGGTTTTAACTCATTGACAGCATTGCACAATCTGAAACCTTTTCCTTTCACCCACTGTTAGGATCTTCACTTTGAGTTATGCCCCCCACCCCCATCCCCCACTCCCTATCCCCCCAATCCTCCACCCCCCACCTCACATTTCCCATCCCCCACTCCTCACCCTCCACTCTCCCCCTCAGTTTAAGAAGACACTAGCCAAGCTCTCTCCTAAACACCCATGACTATAAAACATCCAGGGAATATTCAACTACCAGCCAATCTGTTCTTCAATTTGTAAACACGAGTCACTGTATTAGAAATCCATGTCCTCGCTACTTCTGATTATGGCCATAAGCATGGCCCATAAAGGACAGCTGAGTGTCCAGGCACTTAGACATGACTGCTCCTTATTCATGAGAATGACACATGGTGTGACCTGTGAAGGGTGAAACTGGACAAAATCCAAAGTTCGTGGGCTCTCAGTTCTTATGACTAGTCATTTTCCTCTGCCCCACAGGTTTCCTTACATGCCTGGCATCGTTCTTAATCCTCTTGATTTTGATTACTTTTAAATTATGTTAGTTGATCTTTAAATACATCGAATTTTATAACGAAAGGTATATTGCCATTTTATCATAAAATCGTCTTCTTGTCTTTTAAACCTCTAAGTCATTGTCAGTGTTTGTATTTTATTATCTTTCCATTTCTTCTTTCCATATTCCTTTTCTTACTATGTTGTAATGTACATCTGACCACACATTCCTTACTCTGTGTGACTCTGTAGTTTCCTTCTCCCTTCTATAAACTTGATGGCCACTTATTTGGAAGTATAGTGGGACAACAGTGCTGATTGGAGGGAGAAACCCAGTTTGAGTCAGGAATCACATATGCTGAAGAACACACAACTACTGGGATTTTCTTCCCTGAGAAAGACACAGATTTAAATCATTCCCTACAGACACACTTCTATATGGATGCAAAGTTGGCTTTATAGAAATGTTATTTTCAGTTATAACAGTGTAGACTCCATATGAGAACATACATGTTCCATAGCTACAATATTCCTTTTATGTTTGTAATTTTAATTTTAAAAAGAGGGTTTGAAAGTCACAAGCATTCTGATTTTGAGAGGCAGATGCTGTATGTGCTGTGGAAATGGCATCAATAAAAACTAAAACCAAAGTAAAACAGAAAAGCTGGAGGTCTCCTCGGACCACAGCCTTCTTTTGCTCTCTACTACACTCCCCTGTCTTGAGTAATTTTGCTTAAAGAAACAAATGCTATTTGATCTCCAGTGAAGGAACTTGTCTGTCTCTAATAGCTATTTCCAGATGATTCCTCCAACAGTTTTCAAAAGGGATGCTAATCTCACTAACAGTGTAAGAATTTAGTTGTAAGAGAACATGAGGGGAATAAGAAACACTCATCTATTTTAGTGGGAGGGGAGGAAACCATGCATCTTATGCGATAGGTCAGGATGACAATGCTATGCAGTTTCCAATCCACCTCTCCTTGGCACTGGCTGGAGTCCTCTGCCAAGTCTTCATTTTAATTTCATGAAGATTTTTCTCACTCATTGTCCACCCTTATCAGATTTCATATTCGAACTGACAAGGCCATTGACATTCTGTAAATAATTATGAACTATGTGTCAGTTCACCTAACACCAAAGCAGTCACATTAACGGGGCCAGTCGTTAAAAACTATCTTCTGGGAGGATTAATAATTTAGTCATTTTGGTGTCAAGACATGCTTAATGTGATACATTCTATTAGTTACTAAGTAAATTTTTAAAAGATGATTAATATTTTTGACGATAATTGTACTAAATAGTCTCTAAGCTATTTTGAGAGTTCCTGATGCACATGGAATATACTAAATATTAACTGACACTATTTTATATTATTTAGATTTCTTAATTTTATAGTGCTAACACTGTTCAGGTCTGTCTCGTTTTCTCATTAATTCAGCCCCTTCTGACATGTGCCACTGCTAAGCTTCTTCCCCTTTTTCTCAATCTGATGGTGGATGGCATGCATCTCATTCTGATTCTCATTTTACATTTTTTTGATTAACGGACAAATCTTTCCTCTGCATGTTTCTATTATCTGTTCCATTTTCTCTTCTCTGAATTGTTTTTTCATGTCTTGCAACTACCTTCCATTGCTTTTGCCTTTTCCCCTTGTTTTTTCCCCTATAACTAAACAACAACAACCACAACATCAACAACAACAACACAAAACTTTCTGCCTCCTCTTCCTCAGGGTTTCCTGTGGCTTGAAGGGAGGGATTGGATAAGCACAGCACATTTTATCCTGAGTGTTCCAAGGGATCTTACTCTCTTTACGTTATCTAGTGATGGATCTGTGTTAGTTCCCATCTACTGTATGAGGAAGCTTTTTTGATGGTGGCTGCTGAACAAGACATTGACCTATGAGTATAGCAAAGTGTCTGTAGGAGCCATTTATTGCTATGTTTCTTTAGTAGAACAATAGTGTTTAGTTTTCCCCCAGGTCCCTGGCTTACTGGTCTCAGGTTCTTGCCACCCAACAAGTGCTAGGGATGGTATCCATCTCATGGAGTGGACCTTAAATCCAGTCAGACATTGGTTGGTTACTCTTAAAATCTCTGTGCCACTAGTGTACTAGGATATCCTACAGGCCAGCCATCATTATAGATCAAAGGATTTGTACTGCAATTGTGTTTAACTTTGTCATCCAATAGCATGCAGTTTCTTATTGCGGGAAGGATGTAGGTAGGCACCAGTTCAACTTCTCTACGTTCAAAGATTTGTGTAGATGTTGTCTTAAGTGAAAGGGCCTTATCATCAGTTTGTGGAGAGTACCAAACAGTTTGGCAATATCTTGTGTTATTTAGGGACTCCAATGGTGACCCCTTTGGCCAACATCTTGATGAGATGTAAACCATTCCTGGAACTGGAGGGTAGGCCCCCATGTCCAGTTGTTGAACTCAATATCATTTTGAAGAGATTTTGCTCCTTAATCCTTTGTCAGCCCCCCCCCCAACTTACAGGTCCTTTGTGTATATATGATGTTTCTGTTTTTGTATTTTATGGCATTTTTTCTGTGTGCAAATGTCTATATGTGTGTCTGTCTCTATGTGTTTCTTGGGCTTTTCCCTTGCCTTTTTTCTTCTGTTTGTCCTATTTTTGTTTGTTTTTATTTTGTCTAATTTTATTTTATTATTATTACTGTTAAAGATACCTGTGTGTGTCACAATGAGAAAGAGAAAGGATGGGTGTGACTCTGTGTGGGTGGAAAATGAGGAGGATCTGGGAAGAGCTGGCGGAAGGAAATCATAATTAAGATATATTGTGTTACATGGGAGTATCCAGGCCGGCATGGTTGAGGAGGAGCTAGGATGAGGGTCTTCACATCCACAGTGACATACCTACTCTAATAAGGCCATACTTCCTAATAGTGCCACTCCTTGGACCAAGCAAATTCAACCCATGACAATAATAAATACATTATGTCATATATTATATTTTAGATATTATAAATTTATATATTATAAAAATATTATATTTATTTTATAAATAAATATCTATTTTATAAATATAATATATTTATATAATTATATAATTTACCATAAAAGCAATATACAGAATAGAATCTTGTGCAAGGTCACAGTAAGTGGCACACACAGGAGAGGAAACAAAGTCGTCTCCATCCATAGCTTTCATCTCTCTGGATTGATTTAGAAATATTCAGAAAAACCCACAGCTGTGGGAGCAGCACCTGGATGTGGAGGCAGAAGAATCAAGAGTGCAAGGCAATCATCTTCTCTAGACTGAGAGGAGGACAGGCTAGGAAACAGTTCCCTCAGAAGAAGCAGAAAGATCCCAACCAAATAAAACCTCTCAGAACAATTGTGTCTGCACTGAAAACTGAAAACTGAAAAAAACAAAAACAAAAACAAAAAAGAAAAAACAACCATATTGTATTAAATTATGTATTTTCAATAAGGAATCAAGTGTGACGATAATGTTTTTTTTTTTCTGGAAAATTTAGCATTTTCTTTCTTTTTTTTCCATCTCAATTAAATTGGGTATTTCTTACTTACATTTCAAATGTTATTCCCTTTCCTGGTTTCCAGGCTAACATCCCCCTAACACCTCCACCTCCTCTTCTATACGGGTATTCCCCTCCCCAGTTTCCTCTCGGGCCAGGGATGTGGCAAAGGTGGGCAGAAGTGTTCTCTCCTGTCCTGCAGTCTCAGGATCGTCTACAGGTCTGGGCAATCAGTTCTCTCTCCCATGGGTTTGGGAGCAGGGAATTGTGGGCCGGAATCAGTGAGGTTCAGGCACCAGCTAGAAACTGGAAGTGTCCGGTCACAGAGGAATTTTGCCTTTGTGTGTCCTGTTTCCACCAGGCAGGTCACTTGGAGCAGAAAAGTTGGTCTTTCCTCTGGTCTCAGGCCTGAAGTCGCTTCTCGGGCCTGGGTTTCAGCTCTCCATGAGGGCAGCAACCAGGAGGATAATGTTTTAATGTTCAAGTAAAATGAAATTTTAATAAATTAAAAAAATATCTGGTTTTTAACTCTAAAATTATTTAATTTTTTATGGGGGGGACTTCTGTGGTTTTTATTTTTGCATGAAAACCAATGGCGGAGTCTTGACGGTAGGCACCCTAGAGATTACACTGGATTTCTGAGGGCTCCAGACACTAGCTGGGAAGTCAGGTGACAGAAACAATGATTCAGACCAATCACATGACTATAAAGCTGGGGGCTCCAGCAGGGCTCCATGTAGTCTGGTGTGGATGTCTAAGGAAGCAGCAACGTGGGAAGGGCAAGAACTGGGCAGACATCAGGGACAGAGGTCCTAAGGAGCTGGTGGCTCCAGGGATCTCCAGTCCATGCCTTACTTGGCCCGCAGGCTCCTTTTAACATATCTTTCAAATTTAGTTTCATTGTTAAAAGAATGGTTTGATATTTTATATTTAAGAGATCATTTTATCATTTGACTATACTACCACAGCACATTGAGTCTTTTGTAGTATTTAGAAGTCTATGATAACAGTTCTAAATTATGGATTAGATATAAAATTATCTACCACACAGGTATTTCACAAGATGTAGACAATCTAAGTCATAGCAATAAATATGTATTTTATGCATAGAAATGCATGTATGTCAATATATACATATAAATTTTATATATAAATATAAAAATATGTAAGTGAGTTAGGCATCATATAACTATCTTTGCTGCCACAATTTGCTCTTAATGTTGTTATATGTTTACGTAAATAAAAGGTCCTGTAATTTTCTATGAAAAGTTTTGTCTGTATATTAGTTATGAATAACATCATGAAGAAGGCTATCTATGTATTAATCCAGCCACGATGGATAGGAGACGGGGTTTTAAACAGTGCTGGCCAGGTGGTTGCTCTTTTAAGTAAAAATTCGCATTCATTCCGGAACTAGAACGATTTAGTCTGCATTATACAACCAATTAATCGCTCCACAAAGACACAATTATGTGGCTAGTCATGTCTCTGTAGTAGCCTGGCCTGTCAAAAGTTTAGATCTAAATTTCTAATCTATTCTCATTTTACATTTAAGACATCATGGGATTTAATTCGATTTTTACACTTTTTCTCTTATTCTTTTATCCTATTTTCATATACATGTATCAATATTTGTCTGGTTAAATTATGTATATTTATGGAAATTGCTTTAAGCAATTATTAAAAGGAAACTGTGGTGACTATTACTTTTCATTAAATGGAGTAATACAAGTCTGAGTAAATCGTCAGATTACTTCACTAAATAGTCTAATGAATTCAGTCAAAATAGTGGAACTGTGTGTTTATGCTAAATGTCAAATTCCTGTAATTACCCGAGTTGATGAGAATGGTCAAATTCAATATTTTTCATTTTAGCCTGGAAATTGTAGTTAATTCAACTTCATGATTATGTCTCTCTGAGCATGACCTTCTGTTCATCACAGATTTAACCTGTTGAAATGTTACAAGTAAAGCTGTGATTACATATGCTTTTCACTTCTCTTCTATTTCAAAAATTTCTCCCTTGCTTTTTCCCTATAGTAAAAAAAAATACAGGTTTAAAACTAACTATAGAAAGAGATTCACTTAGGGGAAAAATCTAATATGTATATCATTATTAAAATCCTACTGCCTCAAATGGGTTTTAGATTAATGTACCTGCAGAGATATAAAATTATCTGATTTATAGCCCTGCACTGTTAGATCAGAAATGTCAATTATGATCTCTCCTGCTCAATACTTAGATTACCATATAATTTTATGCATCTTTGAGACTAAAGATTGAAAGGCAGTGAGGATATGAATCTTCTGTAAATTCAGTGTCTCTCATCACTGTGAATATTGCCCTTTCACGCTGACTTAGTTTTAAGAAAAAGGGGACAGAAGTAATGACATCAAAGCCAACCCTTGTTTGCGACCAATCTTTCTAAAACCCAAATTGACTTACTGTGTCAACGGTGACCTTCCACCTGTTCTTTGGCTCTTAAATAGTGAATGTGGGAAATTAAACCAGGAAAATCTAGCAGCTCAGCTTTCTCTAATTTCAGAATTCAAGGGTAAAAATGCATCATATTGTAACAAAGAGAGTTGCTAGGTCAAGTATTTCTCATAAAGTCTTTAACTCATAGGACTACGTGACACTGGTAATACTAATGTGGTAGTAAGTTTTCATGAATTTTACCAACATTTAATGAACAACGATTTTATATAGGTGAATAAGAGACTGAATGAAGAATTGGAAGGTCGAGAAAGTGCATTTTCTGAAGAGATAATGGCTACAATGACGTGATGCTGTAAACTCTGAAGGTTTTTAGAACTGACCTATAAACGCTACTTCCCTCTCCAAGTATGGAGAAGTGAGAGAATAGTGCCAAGCGCTTGAACTTGAGAGTCACTTCTTACCCAGCTTGTGAGCTTGGCTGTTTTCATGTCCTTTAACTATGAGCACCCCTCTCAGGTATATGGACTATAGATGCTCACAGTACAGTTAAATTCACATAGGCACTGATAAAATGGAAATGTGCTATTATATTTTTGTTTTAATTCATATTTCCTTTTAGGGTTCAGAAACAGGCCCATGGAGATCGGTTGCACACTGCATACAAGCACAACACATGGGCCTTAAAATCAGAAACTCTGTTTTGACCCTCTTTTGACGCTAGTACTCTAAGATGTGCTGTTTTGTGTTTACAATAAAATGGACTAAACCAAAGCAGTTCCTTTTCAAATGTCTATCAGCAATTTGCAAGAATATGTGCTAAATTTTCTTTGAAAGAAAGGAAATTAATAAAGAACTTCAGAAACGAAGCTTCTTTTAAATCTAAAGTTATAAGCAAAATGTGCAGTGGATTAAGTTACACAAAGGACCATTGGCTAGACATTCTCTATGGGGAAAGATTTAAAAGAAAAAGGGTGGGAGAGTCAATCCAGTGTTAATGGGAGAAGTTCAAATGTAGTATGTAAAAATTTCAAATGATTAATAAAATACCATAAGAATTAATCAAGGAACGAATGAAAGCAAGGAAAGAAGAAGAAAGAAAAATTCCAGGCTTTAGATATAATCAGGTAGTTAGAGCCATTTTTTTTAAACATTTGTGAGGTTCTGGGTTTGACCACTTGCACAAGGGAAATTAAATAAAGAAAATAGGAAGGGGAAGGAAAATTGGGAAGGGGGTAAAAAGGGAAATGGAGAAGAGGAGGTGGACAAACATATTCATCTGGGCAAGAACCCAGGAATGATAGTTAATTGATTTCTGTCATCACAATAATAGGTAGGCTGAGGAGAGAGGATCGTGAGCTTCTGGACAGTTTAGGCTACAGAGTGTGAGGCCAGCATCAAGGCAGTGCTGCCCGCATTTTGTTGCTGTTGTTGCCATGATGAAATACCTGAGAAGAGACTGGTTCAGGCCAGAAGGTCTTGTTTGGGTTTACGGTTTGAGTGTGGATCCTGTCCAATATATAGGTGTATTGCAGTGGCAGAAACATGAAGTAGTTGGCCCCACTTCATCCAAAGAAGTAGTAAGTGGACAAAAAGTGAGGTCAGGCAATAAAACTGCAAGGCCCACCCTGGTAGCCATTTCTCCAATGAAGCTCTACCTCCTAAAGTGTCCAGCCTCCAAAAATAACTCTACCAACGGAGACCAAAAGGTTCAAATATTTGCCTGTTGGGTACAGCTCACATTCAAACTACAAAGGCTACACAATGAAACCCTGTTCAAGGAATAAAGAAAGGAATGGAGAAGGGGTGGGGACGGAGAAGAGAGGGAGGAGACAGGATGAGACAAGATGAGGCAATAAGAGAGTGGAAGGAAGAATTGGTTAAATAGTAGGAACCAGTTATTAACAATCTGCTCTCCAATTGAAAATAAGTTTCAAGCATTAATGCAACTTGTAATAAATATAACACTGAGAAATTCATGATGGAGTTTAGTTGGTATTTCTTGTCTTCGCCTTCTTCACGCCATCTCTTCTAAGGTCTATTTCTGCCTTATGTAATTCCTTCTCAATTCTTGTTTGACAAAACTATTTCTCTTCTCATTTATAAGAAAAGGCTTCTCCCCTCTTCTTATTGTGGTTTCCTATATTCTCACTCTCGAGACTTAACACAATGTCTACTATAAAGGGACTTGTTTAATTTATTAAAGCTGTGTAAGACTTGAAGTTAATTTCTTTCTCGGCACCCGTGTATCACAGGACTACCAATGGTATATGTCATTGAGAACTAGTCAGTGAATACGCCCTGAATGAAATGAACTCTCCCTGACTTCCTTCATTTTTAATGGAAAATCAGCAAATCAAAGAACATTGGATGCACTTTAAATTGGTCAACAAGTACAACTACTAAAGTTTGGTAATACTGACCTTTCAACTGGATAAGTTATCTCTATATTTTCTGTGCATAGTAAGGTGTTTAAAACTTCCTAGTTTCTATTCACTAAGCCAGGAGCTCCTTGTTAATTTTAGTCTTGATGCCCCTTTTTAGTGTCTCCTTGAAAATCATTATTTTGAAGTATTAGTTATAGTCTTACACTTACAGTCTTTACAGTATTAGATGTATATAAAACTAGCTTCGTTTTTAGGCAAATTCTCTATGTGTCATCCTGATACAATAGGATAAGGTAGTATTTTTATAAACCATTTCCTTTAAAATCTCTTTCTACTTCATTTCCACAAAACCGCCTCATTTTGTGAAACCTGGTTCCAATTGCCATCAGTTGTATGACATTTTCCCTAGGGTTTTTAGCTGAGGCTAAAATGACTTTTGGGAATATAGATAGGGCATAGCTAGAATATGCAGTGTCTTACAATGTGTGTGCTCTTTGGAGCTTCCAGGACAAAGAGAATGGATGAATACAAGAACCTCTCTAGGAGCAGTTTGCAGGGCAGGTCCTGCAAGGTTTATGTCTTTCCATCAAGCTCTCAGATTTACCCAAGGTTTAGTTTCCTTTCCTTCACAAACTATCCTTTACTTTTTTCTCCACCATGGTAAGGACATACCACTCCCCTCAGAATGATCTAAGCTGAAACCTCAAAATAGCACATGAATAACTAGGTAAAGTTCACACCAATGTAGGTTACTCCTATGAAGCTATCCCCCTTCATGACTATCAACATTTAATTCTATATAAGTCTGCTGTAGCTTCTCTTCTGAGTGCCAGTCTTGCTCAGCTTTATCTTCCCTACCACGTGCTTGATGACTCTTAAGTCATCTTCTTTCTTTGACAGAAGCCACTGTCTCCTGTTTTATAAGGAGTGACTGTAGTCTTCCGGTCATCAGAAAGCCACTTCTTATAATTGATACTCAGATGTCAATAGTAATAACAAGTAATGCAAAGCAAATATCAAGTGGCTCAGGTTAAAGCACTGAGCAGAGCAGGAAGTCAGTGGCTGGAGAGATGCCATGCAGAGCAAGGCAAGCTAGATCTTCCAGAACCAGGGAAAAACATGAGACTTGTGCAAGAGGTGAGGTAGAAGATGAGCAGTGTTTTAACTTCACTTACAATCTTTTAGCTTCCTGAAACAACTCAGGGGCCAGGTGAGAAACTTCTTCATGGACTTCAACAACAAGCAACATGTCATATTATTCCAACAAATTGTCTAAATCTGTCACTCTTGAATAAATTTATACCCTCTCATATGCACATTTTATATTTTATTTTTATTTTTTAGATTACAACATAATTGCAACATTTCTCTCCTTCCTCCAAGCTTCCAAGTTCCTGTCTCTGCTCTCCTTCAAATCCATGAACTCTTTTTTTTTCATTAGTTGTAATTGTATACATATATGTATATACATACATTTGTGGATATATGCAATAAAACATGTTATTGACAATATGATATTTTAGGGATATCTTTATATCCTATCTATCTATCTATCTATCTATCTATCTATCTATCTATCTATCTATCTATCCACCTATCTATCATCTATCTACCTATTCCTAAAGACAACCTGTTTAGTTCATATAGTGTTACTTTTATGTATTTCAGGGCTAACATTTGATACTGGACAACAGTTGGTATACTCTTCCCTGGGAAAGACCATTTCTTCTGCTCCCAGCTTCTTCCATTGTCTATAATTTTGTGTGTGTGCATGTGCATGTGCGTGTCTGTGTGTACGTGTGTGTGTGTTTGCATGTGTGTGTGTACATGTGTGTGTACATGTGTGTGTGCATGTGCGTGTGTGTGTACGTGTGTGTGTTTGCATGTGTGTGTACATGTGTGTGTACATGTGTGTGTGCATGTGCGTGTGTGTGTACGTGTGTGTGTTTGCATGTGTGTGTACATGTGTGTGTACATGTGTGTGTGTGCATGTGCGTGTGTGCATGTGCGTGTCTGTGTGTACGTATGCCTGTATGTGTGTGTACGTGTGTGTGTGTGGGTGTGCAGGTGTGTGTGCGTGTGTGTGTATAGAGTTGAGGCCTTACAGGCTTTCCCCCATTACTTTGGCATGCCCCTTGGTGTTGCCCTTGTTTAGCTCATGTTGGATGGTCATACTGATGAGACTTTATGGATGGAGCTTCTGACAGCACTTGGAGACACAATCTCTCAGCAACCTCTCCAGTGTTCTGACTTTTAAAACCTTCCTGCCCTCTACTATGCTGTGCTCTCTGATCCTTAGGTGTGGGAGTGCTTTGTACAAGTAGCCACTGGGGTTGACCTCCACAGTGCTGAATTTCAGTTGGGTATTGAGGTCTCCATGTATGGCCAAGCAGAGTTTGTATGACGAGCGTTAGGACTGCATTTATCTGTGGGAGGAAGGACAAAGGTTAGACTGTGGTTGGGCTTTATGTCTTGACACTGTATCTTCACATGGTTTCTTCTGGTATCTTATATTCAACATTCAGTTGTTATTCTGGGTCAGGGTCCCAGTTAAATTCACTATTAAATGTACAGCTCTTAATATATTATCTAAACGATGAATGATAATTTTTTGGTCTATGGTGAACTTAAAGCCAATTGTTATGGTGATGTGAAATGGACTTGGTTGCATATTTGAATTGGGATCTGAAAAATACATCTAAGGACTTTAAATTCTTTAGGAAATTGTAATAAAAGAACCAGTGACTCCAGCAGTCATTTGGAATTTTTCCCTTAGTCGTGTTTTCCTACGTAATGCAAAGCAGCTTTTGTTCCATTTTCTAAAACCTGGGGATAACATGAGCAAATGAATTATCTATGTGTTAGTCACAAAGCTTATGCTTTATTTAAAAATAAAAACTCACAGTTAAAACCTTTTTTCTTTCTAGAGAGTAGATTCAGAGACAGAACTATTCTTGCTTTAAAATAATATAACCAACATAACCACATCTAAGATAATAAGAACCGAACAAGATCTTCTTGGGAAATAAACAGTTTATGAATTTTTGTAATAGCTTCTGTGCATGACATATTGCTCAGACAGTATTTCAAATCTCTAAGTAATTGCAGTGGAATGGAACCCTAGGCTTTCTGCATAAAGTGTTGGAATACAAATGCAAGGGGCCTGGAATTTGTGGGGGGTTTTGCATAATCTTATTAACCTATTGAATACAAATTCCATCAGAAACTTCAGCAATTTGGATGCTACCGGTTTCTCTAATTTTGACTGTGCCATCTGACCATATAAGGCAGACAGAGAACATTTGTTTTCAATCGGAGTATTTCAATTTTGCCCACAAGCTGGATTTTTAACACCTCTCTCTTCATTTGTATTTCTCGAACAAATCGAATTTTTGATCACTGCATGGATAACAATGATTCGGTTTTTGAGCTTCTCAATTCTGTGAGTTTTCAGGACATCTTGCCACTGCAATAAAGATAAGAAATAGAAGCATCTTCTAAAGAGTCAGTGTTCATGAGCCCTTCATTGTCTGTGATAGCCTTCCTGACTTGAATGTTTTTCCATCTCAATTCTTGCATAGCGCAGTCCTGACTGCTGAGCCCACAGCAGCTTCTGCTTTGTCATGGCTCGCCCCCAGCCCACTCCAGAAACCTCTCTGCTCCAGATCAGTTGCTCTGAACCAGCCCACCTGCTCTGTCAAGCTGTACTGACCATATCTTCTAAAGACGCTGATCCTTAGAACAGTCTGGAGGCATGTCTGAAGTGCTCTGTGCTAAAACTCCTTGTTGTGGCCATTTGCTGTGACATTCTAATATTTAAATGAATAAATAAAGAAAGAACAAAAAGATACACAAACACATTCCACCATTCTTACATTTATTTCATAACTTACTGTAATGTTATATGTAATGTAGGCTTAAAATGTGTAAAAACTACTTTTAACAAGGATTTTCAAATGCTTTGACCGCCTTTCTAGCCCACCACCCAAAGGTAGCAGAGAAATGAGGGTAAATAGGACAAGGGGGTGTGAACCTGTTTAGAAATTGTTCTTTGGGATGATTCCAATCTCCATGGTCAGGATAGCGGCTGTCCAGTTAAGTAGTGTTAGATTACCAAACGTGAATCAGCAGCAGTGGCACAGAACCTATACAAATCATCAGGAGCAGCAGCCGGCAGAAGTTCTCTGTCATATCTCTCTCAGCAATGGCTGAAGCATTGCAAGACTAGCTATGCCAGTGCTCCACCACTGTCCGCTGAGTTCTCCTTCTGTTCTCTCCAAATGTCACAGGTTTCTTACCATGGGTCTTGCCTCAGCAAACCACCATGAGATTCTGCATCACATGAAATAACTCGCTGTAAATAAATTACACATATATATTACAGTAATATAAATAGCAATATAACAAATATTATATATTTTCTATAAAGGCCATGAAAACAATTAAGCGCTACAAATAAGTATCAGATACTTGCTTTGTGCTTGCAGTCTTTCTTCTTTTCTTTTCTTTTTTTTATTATTTATTTTATTTACATTTCAAATGTTATCCTCCTTCCTGGTCTCCTCTCTGAAACCCCTCACCCCATCCCCTCTTTGCCTTTCTTACTCACCCACTCACTCCTGCCTCACCCCTCTAGCATCCTCCTTTGCTGGAGCAACAAGCCTCCTGAGCACCAAGTGCTTTCCCTCCCATTGATGCCAAATAAGGCAGTCGTCTGCCACATATGTAGCAGGAGCCTTGGATCGACTCGTGTATATTCTTTAGCTGGTGGTTTAGTTCTTGGGAGCTCTGAGAGGCCCAGTTATTTGATATTGTTGCTCTCTTTATGGGGTTGCAAACCCCTTCAGCTCCTCAGTCCTACCACTAACTCTTCCACTGGGGTCCACGGGTTCGGTCCAATGTATGCTGTGAGGATCTGTATCTGTCTTAGTCAGGAACTGGCAGAGTGTCTCAGAGGGCAGTTATACAGGTTCCTGTCTGTAAGCACTTCTTGGCATCAACAATAGTGTTGGGATTTGGTGTCTGTGATAGGATGGATCCCAAGGTGTGGTGGTCTCTGAATGGTCTTTCCTTCAGTCTCTGCTCCAATTTTTTGTCCATGCATTTCTTTTAGACAGGGACAATTCTGAATTAAAAATTTTGAGATGGGTCAATGGCCCCATCCCTCAACTGGGGGCCATGCCTATCTACTGGAGGTGGTTTCTTTAGGTTCTATCTCTCTGCTATTGGGCATTTAGGATAATGTCATCTTCATTCAGTTCTGGGAGCTTCTCGCATCCATGGTGTCTGGGACTTTCTAGTGTTTCTCCCCACCTTTTCCCCACCTACCACTGCTGCATATTTCTATTCTATCTCCTGGCTCTCTGGACTTCTCTCCTGTGTCTTCCCATACCTGATTCCCCTTTTCTCTACCCATCCCCTCTCCCACCCAGGTCTCTCCCTTCCTCTGCCTCATGCAATTATTTTGTTTCCCCTTCTAAGTAGGATTGAAGCATCCACTCTTTGGCCTTCCTTCTTGTTAATCTTCATATGATCTGTGAGTTGTATTATGGGTATTGGGAGTTTTTGGGCTAATATCCACTTATCAGTGAGTATATATCATGTATATCCTTTATGTCTTGTTTGTTTCAAGTATGGCATGAAATTATTTAGCTAATCAATAATTCAAACTCAGATTTCAATGGCTCTTTTCTATGGCCCAAGTTCCATCTATTATTTCCCATCAAATACGAATGACACGTCTCAAAATAATCTAACCCAGACAGACTTTGAATTTCAATTCAGTTTTAATTTTATCAAATGCATTTGCCTTCAAAAGCAAGGCTAATCTGTTATTTCAAACTCCTCACACATATCATAGTTATGGCATGCAATAATTGTTAACCTTTTGGTGGAAGTAATTTCAACCCTACATGAACATTATCCAATTAATTATTCAAAGACATTGTTGGATAATAATCGTGAAACTAATTATTACAGATCAAACTGGTCACAAAATGGATTTTCTTTTCCATTATGCGAACAAGACTCTTGAAATCTAATCTATTGTCTTTCATTCCATAAAACCATTTAGCCAGATGAAAAGTATCAGGAAAAAAAATTAACTTTGAGAAAACAGTGGCTCAAATGATCAATTTAGCATTAACTGGATTGAATGTTGTACTGACCCAAGTTCAGACTTGTTAAGAAAGCTGTTTGCAACTCCGAGGCTTTTCTGCAGCTCCAGACACATCTCCTGCCTGGACTCAAGAATGCCACCTGTGGAGACTAGACAATAAATTCTGATTCTGCCTGATATCGCCATACATATTGCCACAGTGCACTCTAGCAGTTCCTTTTTAAAGGTCCTTTTGTAATCTGAGCAACAAACAAAACAATAAAAATGTTTCTCATTCTATCAGCCCCCTCCTGTATTAGGTTTGATGCCTAGGCAAGCTATATTACATCATTTTCTAGACGTTACTGTCAATAAAAGAGTCTCATCAGGCCATGTCTCAGAAGGTCTACCCAGAATCTACATTTCTGTGTACATTAAATGTACTTTAATTACCAAGATGTTTCACTTGATACTCCCAACTTGCCAGTGGGCAGACAGCAGTGGAACCAATGCTGTTTCTTACTTTCCTGTGGGTAAATCAGGGTCCTCTCCGTATCTGTGGATACCTTTGCAATAGAGTTGACTACAGTTTGCATGTACCCAATTAGTCAGGACTATGTTTCAGAATTAAGTATTATTTTCATATGATACTATTGTATGCATTTTAAATATTTGAAATACTTCTGTAGAAAGCTATCAGGAGCAAAGTCATTTAACTTTTTCATGCTCTTGCAATAGGCAGGAAATTGAATAGACTTGTTCAAATACCATAGCCAGCTCAGACCAGAACTAAGTTTAGATCCTGTTTCGATCACTTCATACTTGCTTTTTCCTGCTGTTGACTTTTCTATGCATGCTTCAGTAACAGTTTTAGTGAAATACTATAAAATTACACGACCATGATTTATTAGATTTGGCAAATTTGCTTAATAAATAGGAACTCAGAGATGCCCCTAATTAAGTCGGTGCTGAAGCTGCCTCACATTGATATTCACCAAGAATGGTGAGGACTAATTGTGTGCAAGCTTTGCTTTGCAAAGCAGTTCACACATGCTATGGTATAATGAGTCATGTTTATACCTTTCCATCCAGAGCATGCTTTTGTAAATGGTCAGCGCTGAACCCTGGCATATGGAAAACTAACAATCTACCATTCCCCCCACTCCCCGGAAGAGGAATGTCAAATTTCCACAGGCATCTCCTGCTTCTGCTCTATTGTTTCCAAAAGAGGGCTTAGCTGACTCAGAAACCAAGCTGGAGGCAGGCAGATCTTAGAAGGAGCTCAGATTGGACCTAGAAGCAGATGCTTTCTGCCACTCAGCAGTGACATGTACGTGTAAAATTTATTTTGGCCTTTATGTAATGATGTTATTTATTCTTTTGTTATTTTGAATACTTTTCAGATTTAAAAACATGGGAATCAACATTCTAAATAAGATAGAGTAAATATAATACCCTTGTTATAATTATATTCATAATTGTGTGTGATATGTATTTTATTGCTTGCTATTGCTAGCCTAAGGTTTTTCAGAGAAAGGTAATTCCTAGTCCCAAGAGAGGGTTGACCCTAGGTTCATTAATTTCTACATTTTTATAAGTATTAAAATCCCACCTTCTGGTTTATACTTTTCCATTCCAGAGCATGCTTTTGTAAATGTTCTGTGTGGATTGTGAACAGATAGCAGCACATTCTTTCTGAGGAATACTTATAGTCTGCACTGGCATTTTGTATTCCAATTTCTAGTAAGCTGTGACCATAAAAGAAACAGTCATTTAAATGGCCATGAGTAGTCTTGCTGATGAAGAGATCCCTGCTAGGCAGAGCAGTCCAGTTTCCGTGGGAGAATATTCATCAGCATCATTATCTTCTGTGGCTCGGTTTCCGAGATTTGGGCTGGCTCACGAGGCACCGAAGGCTTAGCAAGTTATTTCGGAGGTGAAGTTTTCTTCCTTCTACCTTCCTTTCCTAAAAGTTAAACTAGTTATCCTTGCTGGCAGGCGGAGCCTGACAATAGACTCATTCAGCTTCCCTCAATCAGAACTCAGGCTTCGCAGAGACCTCCACCTGCATGACTTTTAATCACCCACGATGTCTGACCTGACACCTCTGCCAAAAGCAAAACTGCATAAGCAGTGTGCCTTGTGAAGAGCTTTAGGAGTTCATGGAGTAACTGCACTGTTGGCAAATGCACAGCCCACAGCTGGAGGAGAAGAGGGACCCGCAGTCTGGAGACAGTTAAAACCGAAATGTAATCATATACCTACAACCTCTAGAGACTGCTTCTTGCCCATGCACACAAAGAATAGCTATACCAAGATCTGTTAACAAACACAATGACTTTTAAATGACAACATCTTTACTGTGAATTTCTATGACAGGAAGTACATGGCTCTTTCTCATTAAGAATTTGCTCCAATGAAAGATGCAAAACTAAACAATTACTAAATTTCCACTGAACGACTGACATTCCTTGGCCAACTTCCTTTCACTATAGAATGCTCATCTCAAAAGTAAAATTCCAATGCTGAACTTCTCCTCTAACTTCACATCCATCTGCCATCATTCCTAACCAAATTAGCAACAATTTGATCTGCCACTAACTCAGACAAAAACTGACTGCGTTTAGCTGCTCGTCTATCCCACAGCAGCTTCCTTAGACTTACGTGTTGTATGTGAGCTTAAAATAGATTTCAAGTCTAGAGGAAGGCTATTTGCATAGCACAATGACACCTGAATCAGTTCATTTTCTGTGTCCACTTTTATTATTATGGCACCTTATAGGAAACTACTCTTGAACTAGTTGCTAAAATTGACATGTACTCTTACTCGATCATGTGACTCTTAAGACCACAGTCTACTGATGATTTGACTCGCTCCTCCATCTAGTTGTTTAAATCAAGACATAATATCATATGTATTTGTTGTGTGTGGCATGATGTTTGATTTATACACATACTGTGAAATAGATAGACAATAAATGTGTTGTTCTAATGGTTATCATTTCTATAGTAAGAATATGTAATAATTATGTCGGACATTGTTGTGTGTGCTATGAATGCACATGTGAACTCATGTTCACTGTGTGGCATGTGGGACCATAATGGCCTAGGGTTATGGAAGAAGAATAGAGAGAACTTCAACCCCAGATACTTCAAACATGAGGATGGCAGTTGTTGTCTACCTTCCCCTTCCCAACCTGGCACCATAAGGTCAGCTCCCCCCAGTAAGAATGTATCATTCTGACAGCTATCAGGTTTCTCTCCTTACTTGACCTTATAAGTCTCTTTCCTCCTGGACCCCACAACTCCTGAGCACGCAGATGAAGAATCCTTCAACACCTCTGCCCTGGACAATGGTACTTAGTCACAGAAACCTTGCCCCAGAGACCCTGGCTCCCTCCCAGGGTCATAAATGCTCTCACTCCCAATAAATGGAACCAGTTTTCCGAAGTTGTTCCAGGACATGTTCATTGCTCACTCATTCACTGCCTATGGAGATGCTGCACTGCACTCATCCCCACTTGACATAGTGCTTTTTCTTCTAGACCAGCCATTCGCTCACAACAGGTATGGCTACCCTGGAGGGGAAACAGACATGGGGGCACAAGTTGGGGCAAGGGCACACACATGCATGTAAAGATCAGAGATTGACATTAAGAAATGTCTTCCATAATCACACTTCACATTATACTTTATTTACTGGATGAGGAAAGGTCGGTCCCTCGCTGAAACTGGATTTACCACATGTGTTAGCCTCAGTAACTAGTTTGCCCAGTGGAATTCCCTTTCCCCATCTCCAAAATGCTGTGGCCACCAACACTGATTGGGGATTTCACAGATGCTGCTTATCCAAACTCTATCCCTCATGCTTGTTCATCAAGCATCAAATCTACTAGTTCCTGCCCACCAACTCAGAATTTTTGTTAAGCAAAACAACCAATAATAACTGTAATCACCATGTTGTGCAATAGATATCTTGACTATATTCATTCTAATAATAATTAGTATTTTTGACCAATGTTTTTTCAAGCTCTTAGTCCACTACCATTCAAGCATCAGATAACTCCCATCCTGTTTCCAGCTTCTATAAGATCAAACTTGATTCCACATGGAAGGTGAAATTACATAGTTGATTTTTTTCATGGTTTACTTGATGTACTGTCTACTAGATTTACTTGAGTTGCCACAAATGACCTGGTATCTTTTCCTTCATTTCTTTTTTTTAAAAGATTTATTTATTTTATTTAGATGGGTACACTGTGTCTGTATTCAGATACACCAGAAGAGGGGATCAGATTCCATTACAAATGGCTGTGAGGCACTCCTTTTTCTGAGGCAGGATCTTATCTTTTCAATATGTCTCAAACTCATGATGTTCCCGAGGATGAAACTAACTCGTAATCCTCAAGTCTCCGCCTCTCTAATAATGAGCTTCAGGTATGAGCCGTCATGTCCTACTTGTGATTCTTGTTCTTGAAATGCCATTGGCATTCTTCTTGGTCAAAAATATTCACCCAGTAACAGCTAAATTAAAATGTGGCCAAAATAGTCAATCCTACTCTATCCAAGAATCTGAGCTGCAGTCAGTGGTAAACCATACAAATGACATCCACATCAAGAAAGTTCACTAAAACAAGTTATACTTTAATCAGGCTGCTTATTTATGCCTTTTGGTTCCCTTCTGATATCAATAATTTATGTACTTAGAGTTTCAGGTTTTCTATATTAATACATCATAGTAATATCTCAGAATTATTTATTCATTGTTTGGTCGAAGTAAAAATCTTTATTTTGCAATATATGCCTAAGGTTTTAATTTTTTGTAATTTTTCTTTTGCACCATTATATATTTGGCCTTTCAATAGTTGTGCCTTTTACTAAGTGATTATCCATATGGAATTCTAGAACTCTCTCATGCAAAATTGCTAATCTACCCCAGTTACCTTTTTAAACTGTGGCATATATTTTATGCCACATGGTGGCATGTATCTCCATGTACCATATATGTGTCGGGTGTCTGTGAAGATTAGAAGCCGACCCCAGATCCCATGTAAATGGACTTTCTGATGAGCTTCCAGGGAGCCAACTATGGTCCTCTTCAAAATTAGTAAGTGTTTTTAATCAGAGGACCATCTCTTCAGCCAGCATGTGGATCTTAAAGTAGTAATTGCTTTAATTTATTGATTTTTAAAGCATTTTAACTTTTAAAATTTGCCTCTTTAAAAAGAGTAGACATGTTTTATTAAGGATGTTTTTAAAGTTTTGCAATTGTACAGTACCTATTTGAACTCCTGCTCTGCTCAGAGATTGTGTCAATGCTATTTGTGACATGGTGACACACAGGCATAACTAACGAATTATACCTCAGTCTACTCAGCCTAGTCCAGTTTTTGTTTCCTGGCTGTGGATCTACATAACAATCTCTGCTTTAAATGTCATTTAAATCTATATGTCTCCTAAAATATGCATTCCTTGTGAAGAACTTATGAATTTTCAAAAGCATCTGTATTTTTAGCCATGGGACTGTCAGTATCTCTGGGAATTGACAGATCATGCACATTAGCTGAAGTTGACATTTCATTTACCTTGGGCCTGCAACAATCATCTTTCAGATCTGGTACTCGGGTTGAAGTTTGGTGCTTGGAAACCTTCTGGCATTAATGAAAAACAACATAATAATTTCTGCTAACAGAAGGCAGATTTAAGGTTGTATCACTCTAACTTCCCCACAAAAACAAAATTTCCTGCCTCCTCATAAAGATGAGAGAATTGAGCTTCTATTCTAAGTGTGAAGATGGTAAAACTAGAGAACATATCAAAGACTCTTAACGAGAAAACAACGATACATATGAAGTTTGGGTGCAAACCATAAGTGCTGGCAATGCATTGTTAAATATGGCCACTAAAAGGTGGTATGGGTCCTAAGATGAGAGCCAAGCTAGAAGAAAGCTTTAAAACTAATATCTGAGGGTCTAAAAACCTAATACTGGAGTTAGATAAATGGCAGAAACTCTTGCCTATGGAGAAACTATTAGAAACTTAATATTTATCTCTTTAAGAAAGAAATCCAAGGCGTTTTCTAAGGAATAGAGAGCCCTAAACATCATCAGGAAGGTTTCTCCTAAGGTCAGTAAGATTTCTTCACGGAGATTAATGGACTGCTCTTTTCAGAAGATGTACACTCACTTCCTGGTAGTCGAAGACTGATGACCTCATGCCTCCCTTTTATCTTGTATTTTTATGGTACTGATTACATTAATTAGAAGATATTGTATAATGAAGCTTATCAGAAAAAAATTAATAGGTTTTCTTAATAAGTTTTTCTGTGATTTGTGTTGCTGATATGAACAGCAATTACCCAGCTAAGTAATGACCTGGTAATGAGCACGTCTGTTTGAAATTACTTTGAGAGCGCATTGATTTTTTTTTTTGCTGTAAGAATTTTGACAAGAAGATTTATAAAACCCCACAACAGTGAATCCTACTATCAATTAAGATGCCCCCCCAAAGCATATCATTAAAAGCCTAAATTTCTTTAATTCTATTTCTTGGTCCTTTACAGCTCTGTAAACTTCTTTCAGGAATAATATTATCATGTCTATGTAGAAGCCTCATCTATGTGAGATATGTTCCAGTGAATTGGATCCAGAGATTTCATTAGAACTGTCTTTTAATTAAAAAACAAATAAGTCGAAATAGATAGACTTTGGAATTATTCGAAGTGTTCTCTTTTCATGGCTTAAAAAAAATGAAGCCATGCTAGACAAGGGTTCACAAGACCTGTGGCTAAGCAGCTTAGTGGATGGGCAAACATAGCTTTGGGATTTAAGTTCTATACATGCCTATCTCCAGCTGCAGACCTTTGCACATCTACCGTCCTGTCTTTTGTGATCTGAGTGAAGATTTTCTCCAGCTTTCTTCCCTTCACTAACATTCTGTAACATCAATGCAAAGATTTTTCTAACATAATTGAATAAATTTTCAATTTTGAATGATTTCAATTTTGTATAGTCACATGATGCAATAAGAATATAAAACTTAATTAAAATTTTTCATGCAATACATTTTGATTATGTTTTTTTCTTTCTCCCAATTCCTTCCAGATACTCCCCACCTCCTTACCCACCCAATTTTAGAACTTTTGATGTGTGTGTGTGTGTGTGTGTGTGTGTGTGTGTGTATTTTCTACCACAGGCCATGAAAATTAATAAAAAAAAAGGTCGAGATATAATTCAAGTGCCCCCACAAATGTAAAGTCATTTTTACAAAGTTTTCTCTTTCCTGAGATGTTGCTGGATCCCCTGGGAACTCCACAGCCTTTATGGAAAGCCTAAAGCATTTCTAGTAGTATCGGCCTGTATGGGTTAAAAAGCCTCTCCAAACAGAGGAGCAAGGCTATACCTTTGTTGTTCCTAGAATTGGTAAGCTTATTGATGCAGCCAAGTCTTTGATGAATTTTACATGCAGTGATGGTTTACAAGAAGAAAAAACATGTTCTACCATTCTTTCTGGCATTTACAAAATAGAACAAAAAGAGCAAAGGGCACTCGTGAACAAGGATGGCCTGGTTTTCAATTGGATTGTGCTTTATCTGATAGTTTATTAAGAATCTCTTTCTTCTGTCAACACAAAAACACAACTTTTACCTCACAGGGAACGAGTAAGTATATTTTTTCTGGAGCCAAATATGAGCTACCATGGGCCCAGGAACACAGAATGTATTTTTCAAATACATTAGGTAGGTTGGCTACATAGGGAAGTTGGAAAGCATCTGCTATAGTCCTGGGGAAATAGTTGATGGCATTCTTAGCCGCTTGACTGATTGGAAACTAGTGGTCTTTTCCTACATTCTAAAGACGTTACCCATAGGAAGAAACTGCTAAGCCATATGCACAGAGGGGAGGTAAGTGGTTATTAAGGGGATAAATGTGCCTCTGGCTAATTTGCCTCTGCACCTGCAAATTTTCATCTTTGCACATCATGTGAATTCTGGACAGTGAGGTGATCTTGCAGAAAGTACAATGGCGGGGTTATGTTCTTTGAGGAACTTTCATTCACAATTTTTACTCATTAGGTTAAAAGATACTGAATTGTGTTTTCTTTTGTAAGCTTTTGGGTTAAAATGGTGTGGTCTCCAGAAGGTGGTTTAAAATGGGATTTGTGCTATCAAACCCAAAAAGAAACAAAGAACTCCTAATTCTAGGGAGAGGTTTACAGTCTTTGCCATTTACAAAAGTATGGAAGAATCTACAGAAAAAAATTTAACTTCACATTTAATAACATTTTTTTACTCTCTCACCATATTGACTAGATCAAATCATCATTTTAAACATTTTAATTTTAAGATTATAATATAATTTCATTTCTTCCTAACTGCAAATCCTCCCATATTCCTTCCCCACTCTTCTTCAAACTCATTCCTTCTTTTCAAACAGTGGTTGTATGCATGTGTGTATATGTAAATCCAAATATGTTCCTAAATATAAATTGTTCGGTTTGAATAATGTTACTTGTATACAATATTATGAAGATATTCAGGGCTGATAACTTGACACTAGACAACCAATGGATGTGCACTTCCCTAGGGAAACCATATCTCTGACTCTCAGCTTTTCTCAATTGCCTACAAATCCCCCTCCCTTTATTGAAAATAATTATTTTCTTATAGAATATATTCTAATTACAGTTTCCTCTCTCTATTCCTACAAACTCCATCCTACCTCCTCCCATTCTGATATACTCCCTTTTGTCTCTAATAAGAGTAGAACAGGCTTGTAAGTGATAATAAAATATAACATTACAAAAAAACCTATGTCATCAAAATGGAACAAGGCAAACCACACAGAAGACAGAGAGCACCAGAGAAGGCACAAGAATCAGTGATTCATTGGTTCACATGCTTGGAAGTACCATAAAAACATACTAAACTGTGCACACTGCTTCAGTCTACTGCGAGTTCATAGGAGCCCTGCTTAGTTTATTTAGAGGGACATGTTATCTAACGCCTAGATAACGTCTAGTCTTCTAACGCCTCTGGTTCTTACACACTCTGCCTCCTCTTCTACAGGATTCTCTGAGCTCTGAGGGAGGGATTTGGTGGAGACATCTCATTTAGAGCATTTTGATCCAAGGTCTCATTTTCCATGTATTGTCTGTCTGTGGGTTTCTATATTTATTCCCATCTTCTGTAGAGGGAAGCTTCTCTGATGATGGCTAAATAAGGCACCAAACTATGAGTATAGCATATTCATCACTGATATATCCCATATCCCATTAGTATGTTTTACCCAAAGTCTTTGGGGTATCAAGTCTCTGATTCTTGGTCATCTAAGCAATGTTGGGTATGGGTTCCATCTCAAGAAGGAGGCCTTAAAGTCAATTAGATGTTGATTGGTTACTCCCACAAGGTTTGTGCCACCACTGCCCTTGCCTAATTTTCAGGCAGGACAACATATACTCTGCAGGCTACCATTCTCTGCTACATATGCAGTTGGAGCCCTGGGTCAGTCCATGTATAGTCTTTTGGTAGTGGTTTAGTCCCTGGAAGCTCTGGTTGGTTGGCATTGTTGTTTCCATGGGGTTGCAAGCTCCTTCAATTCTTTTGATATTTCCTCTAATTCCCCCCAAGGGGGTCCTATTCTCAGTTGGGTGGTTTGCTGCTAGCATTGGCCTATGTATTGGACATGCTCTGGATGTGTCTCTCAGGAGAGATCTATATCTGGTCCCTTTCAGCATGCATTTTCTAGCTTCATCAATCTTATCTAGTTTTGGTGGCTGTATAAATATGGGCCACATGTGGGTCAGGCTCTGAATGACCATTCCTTGAGTTGCTGCTCTAATCTTTGCTTCCATATCCCCTCCTATAGATATATTTTCCCCCTTTTAAGAAGGAGTGGAAGCATCCACATTTGGTCATCCTTCTTCTTGAACTTCCTGTGGTCTGTGGATTGCATCTTGGGTAATTCGAGTTTTTTGGCTAATATCCATTTATCAATGAGTGCATACCAAGTGTTTTTTTCTGTGATTGAGTAACCTCACTCAGGATATTTTCTAGTTCATTCCATTTGCCTATGAATTTCATGAAGCCATTATTTTTGATAGCTGAGTAGTACTCCATTGTGTAGATGTACCACATTTTTTTGAATCCATTCCTCTGTTGAAGGCCATCTGGGTTCTTTCCAGTTTCTGGCTATTATAAATAAGGCTGCTATGAACATAGTGGAGCACGTGTCTTTGTTATATGTTGGGGTATCTTTTGGGTATATGCCCAAGAGAGGTATAGCTGGGTCCTCAGGTAATGGAATGTCCAATTTTCTGAGGAACCTCCAGACTGATTTCCAGAATGGTTGTACCAGTCTGCAATCCCACCAACAATGGAGGAGTGTTCCTCTTTCTCCACATCCTCGCCAGCATCTGCTGTCACCTGAGTTTTTGATCTTAGCCATTTTCACTGGTGTGAGGTGGGATCTCAGGGTTGTTTTGATTTGCATTTTCCTGATGACTAAAGATGTTGAACATTTCTTTAAGTGTTTCTCAGCCATTCGGCATTCCTCAGCTGTGAATTCTTTGTTTAGCTCTGTACCTCATTTTTAATAGGGTTCTCTGGCTCTCTGGAGTCTAACTTCTTGAGTTCTTTGTATATTTTGGATATTGGCCCTCTATCAGATGTAGGATTGGTAAAGATCTTTTCCCAATCTGTTGGTTGCCATTTTGTCCTAATGACAGTGTCTTTGGCTTTACAAAAACTTTGCAGTTTTATGAGGTCCCATTTGTCTATTCTTGATCTTAGACCATGAGCCATTGGTGTTTTACTCAGGAAAATTTCCCCAGTGCCCATGTGTTCGATACTCTTCCCCACTTTTTCTTCTATTAGTCAGAGTGTATCTGGTTTGACGTAGAGGTCCTTGATCCACTTAGAATTAATTTTTTATGTAGATGAATAGTGACTCTTTGTATAAAAAGGCAGCATTTTCTGTGTCGGTTAAAAGATATTTAGGCTGTTTCCATTTTCTCGCTGTGAATAGAGCAGTAGTGAACATGGCTGAGCAGTGTCTGTGGAATAGGTTTCAACTCCTCTGTGCATAGGCTAAGGAATAGTGTAGCTAATTCATGTAGTAGATTTATTGTTAAGCATTTGAGAATTCTCTCCTCTGATTCCCATAGTGGCTGCACCAGTTTGCAATCCTACCCACGGTGAGTGAGGGTTTTCTTTCCTCCACTTCTTCAGGATTTGTTGTTGTTGGTTGTTCTGTTGACCTTTTCCATTCTGACTTGAGTAAGATGAAGTCTCAAACTTGTGCTAATTTTCAGTTCTCTGTTTACTAGGGACGATGAGCAATTTTAAAGCTACTTCTTAGCCATATTTTTCTTCATTTGAGACATCTCTGTTCTGGTCCCAGGCCATTCTTTGAATGGATCTTGGTTTTGTTGTTTGTTTGTTTGTTTGTTTGTTTTGGCTCTGGTTTTTCAGCTATTTCTGTATTCTAAATGTTAATCCTCTTACATTCTTTAGTGCTTAACCTTTCTTCCTGTGAAGTAGATCAATTCCCAAAATCCCATGGTGAGTCTCCAAATAACATACCCTGATGCAAACTTGAGATTTTAGTTCTTCCCAGTAGTAATTTACTCCCTCGGTTGTTCCAGGCAACCCAGAGATTAGAGACGATGACTTTACTTTTGCAAAACAATTTTGAGAGGTACCAACCTCTGTCTTCTGGAAACTCACAAATTTTTTGTTCATATTTACTTTAGCACTTGGAGAATTCAGAGTGGTTGAAACGACAGCTTATTAAAGTCTCTTCAATGCTTTTCTTCCACACATGCTCAAATAGCCAGCTCAATTGCTGGTTCTTCTGTATCGGATAGCATAACAAATTCCCCCTGGTATTCTTTAGCATCAACTGTTACTTAAACAAATAATTCTTGAAGCTCAGGGACAAAGCATGTTAAGATAGTATATTCCCTTTTTAAGCAATAGTCTTTCTTCTGGAATTTGTTTCTAACTGGTCCATGATGTCTTGCTTTACTTTTTTATTCTGACTCAAGATATGTGATGGTTTTCAGATAAAGTGTTTTAAAATATCATTGCTGTTCTCAGAATGTAGACACTTTATTCAGGGCTTGAAATGGATGAAGTTCGTGGCCAGCTTTCTAGGAAAATAGAAGAGTGAGGTCTCCAACTTGTCAGAAGAATTGTAGGGAAGCATCATCTCTCTCAGAATACAATACCTTTAATTTTTTAAAGGATATTAACAAACTTATTACTGAGTGACTCAGAGGAATGTGGTTTGAAGTTAACACAGAAAGGGCAAGACTTAAGGCAGTCCTAGAGAATATAGTATACACTTAAAAGCAACATCTACTCCTAAACACAGCACAAGAATCATCCTTGAAAATGATTGTGACAAAAGATAGTGCTCTTCAAATGTATTCTGCTGTTCGGCCAAAGGGTTTTTTATACACAATCAGTTGTACTGTTGCCAACCACACCACCTAATGCAGTCTGTTCTATCAGACTATCAGAATAACATTAAAAATTCTGAGTACTGCCCTTGGAGATACGATAATGATTTCTTTTCAAAAGCCAAGAATATTTAGGTCCGTTTTTCTGTGAACTATTCAGTATGATCTGTGTGGCTAAAATGCTTCTGTCATCATACTAAGCTGCTCTCTGCTATTCCCAATAGTTGTGCTTCTACAGATGATGGAAAAACAAAGTCAGGGAAAGCTGGCCTCTCAGCCTAGACCTTGTCAATGTGACAATTGTACTAGTTGTTAAATTCTTTGTGGCCCAGCAGGGCAAGAGAAAAATGAATACAAATACATTTAAGGGGCCAATTTCATTTAAGGATATCCTTGAGGGATCAATTAAAATGGTTAGTTTTATTGAATTTGTGCCTTGAGCATATCCCTGAACCCTGAACTGTTCTATACATAAAAAAGGGAAGCCATACTAGAGCATAAATGCATTTGTGGTATTAAGACCAGCCAAGAATTTTGTCATTAAGTTGTAAGTAGTTAGTTATAACATGGCCTCTTTTTACCGAGTGCCATATTTATCTAAAATCATGACTTGTATACTGAGGGTTATGACTTGACAAGTTGGTTAATAGTTTTTCACAATTGTGGAAGGTGAGTCCATGTCTTCACAGGAAAGCAATGGGATCTATTAATGCTTCGTAGATGTCAGAGCTTAGTTTTAAGGAAAAAGCAGTAAGAAATAAGGAAAGTTTCTACCTGATGTCCTGCTTTTGCCTCACCACTACACATAAATTATTTTTCTGAATACCAACAAGTGTATCTCTTTGGAGAATATTCTAGCAATGTGTTCATACTTGCAATATCAGCAGAGTTCAATGAAGCAATACTTTCAAAATAATACAGAACGCTACACCAACAAAATCCATTCAAAATGCACAGCAGAGAAGTTAAATATAGTGAAGTATTTGTTGTTTATTTATATGATTTTTGAATCCTACATTGCAGCAAGATTTAGTGAAGTTCAGGTACCACAGGAAAAAATAGACATGGTTACAGGAAAAGACTGTTAAATACATCTTCTTTTTTAAATTTGTGGGTCCAGATAGGTTTTGTAAGCTTCAACTGTAACAATACATTGCAACATATTAATTAAATTCTTGCACTCTAGTACTGTTTTATTTAGCTAGACATTAATGATTTAGCAATGAACAATGCTATTCTCAAATTTTTTTGTTTTATAAGATGGATTTTCAAACTGTTAATGTTAACATATAATTAATTTCTAAAGTGATTTAATGTGATAAAATGTTTTAGTTTATTTTTTAATTTGGTTACGTTCAATGATAAAGGTAACCTTAATAATTCAGGAGTGGTGATGCATTCAGAAAGGTTTTGAGTTCAAGGCCAGCAGAAGATACATAATAGGATTGTCTGAAATAGCAAGCAAACAAAATTAAGCCACAAGCCCCTGCAAGAATGTCATTTGGGGCCCCTTACTCTCTTTCTGATGGTCTTGTTCTGCTCAGATGCCTCAGACCATCTTCATCATCTGCTACTCATGTTAGAGAATCTGGAAAAGCAGAATCACAGAGTTGAGATTTTCTCAGCCACCCTTGACTGAAAACTGAAACAGGAGATGATTGACATGTCAGGAGATAGCAGTGAACAACTGCAGTGGACTCCACAGACTCAGGCCAGGCTGTGAATGCTGACGTCTAATTTGAGAACCAAGGTCGTGAGCTAATAGGAGTACACAGAAGACCGTTTACATTTACTGAGAACATCAGCCTGTATTTATTTTGGGTGAACAGTTAATCTTATATGTATGGTGCTTGCTGTATATTTCCTTTCTTTTTTCTTTCTCTTTCTTTTTATTATTTATTTACATCTCAAATGCTGTTCCCTCTCCCAATCTACCCCCTCACAGCGTCTGTACCCCCCAACCCCTTCTCCTCCTCTGAGAGGCTGGGGTCTCCCTGGTATATCCCCACTCTGTTGTATATTTTCTTATAGTGGAAATGCTGATGTAGTAAAACACCCCACAGGACCCTGTGACCTTCAAACTCATTCATGTGGTGCATACCTCTGCCTCTTTGTTCTTCAGTGTCTGTATAAATGTCAGAGTCACTCATTTGCCAGAACACAAGAGTCTTGACTGAGTTTCATTTTAGAGGCAAGTCTGTATCAAAGACGGTGGCATTGACTACTTTCTTCCTTATTTTTGTTCAAAATAGTTATTTTTATTCAAAACAAAGCTTTCAACATGAGGTGTTTAACAATGAAAAGCTCACACAGTTGCTCTTACACTTATGCATACCATTTTGCTATGTAAATGCTTTCAGATTTATCAGTGGAAAAACTATTTTTAAGAATTAGAAATACAGCTAAAAGGTAAATTGTTACACATCGGAGATTACCTCACTGTGAAAGACCATTAGGAAGTCTCCAGGAGACATTACCATGGTAAAGACTATTTCTAAAGAGCAGAGCTTTGTCTCACCATTGTCTGCACGCTGCACTATCACCAATCTAGTTTGGGGTTAAGTAATGTTTAAGATTTTAAGAAACACATTTTGTTCCTTTAGAATGACTTTTTTTAAAAAAAGTAATTAAGGCAAAGTCTGTGTGAAATTGAATTTGTAGTATTAATGCTTTTGTTTTAAACCAAGTAATTTGTTATATAATATTCTTTATAAGACCATTAATAAATACCTTAGGTAGCAAATAACATAATGTTACAATGCACCAAAAATACGTTAATTATCCCATAAAGCATCCCTTGTTTTGTCTGATAGCTTAAATTAGGTGTTTCCAAGGCAACCCTTGCATTCTATAATGCAACAGTGGCTAGGAGAATGCATTCTAAAGTCTGTGGAACTTAAAGAAGGCTGACAGAAAAGCCGTAATGAAATGGAGTTCATACACTTTATGCTTGACCAACACCAGATTGCCATAGAACATTCAGTGACAGACAGTGGTGTCTGGAGAGCAGGCTAGGTCAGACATTTAAAACTATATAAAATCTCCAAGTGGTCAGAATGTCAAACATCTTCGTTAAGTGAGCTCTTTTTGTCAAGCCAAATTAAAACATGAATGCTATATTATCATCTGGGAAAAAGAACAAGACAGCTTATTACATTTTTAAAAGGACCATTGAGAATTAATAGATGTTTGTATTATTCAAGTTTTATCTTTATATTTCTCGACTTGTTTTCTATTTTTAAGCTGCACAATTTATGTAGCTTTATATTATTCTATTTTGATGAACATAAAACTTTTAAACATTATTTTAATCTATATGTTCTGATAATTTAATTTATACCTCCATTGTCTACCACCAATCTACATGTTAAAAATTACTACCCAGTTTTATAGCCCTGATTCTGGTAATCCTTCAGACAGGGGGACTTTTGGATAATTTATATAAATTCTCAGTAAAGTGGCAGAGGTATGAGAAGATCTGCTGAGAAACTTAGAGTTTATCTTAATCATAGTTGTAATTAAAATTTAAACTTTTAGCTTTGACCCTTGTTGAAATCTGACCAGTTACGAATCTGAGAATTCCTTCATATATTATGAGTTTGGCTTCATATTTAAATTTCTTGTTCTACTTATAAATCATTTTTTATAATTTATCTAAGTTAAATAAAAATCATGATAAAAGAAAACAGGGTTGCAGACAAAATGCCTAACTCTAGACATTTGGTTATCCAAAGTAGTATTGAGTTGAGACATCATGTGTCCTGCCATGAGCTGTTGAAGAAATATTTAATAGCATTAGCATCCAGTTAAGTTTTTGCATCTGATAAAATGGCCTGTCATAGCAAATACATTCAAACAGTGTTTAAATCAGTCTTCTCTCTCAAATTTGGAATATAATATTAGAAAAGAATAAGTAGTCTCTAGCAATGACAGGAGATAGAGACATGATGGGGAAGATGCTGTCGCAGAAAAATAGGGATAAACGCTTAACATAAATATAGAACTTTTAATAATTTATTTTCTGTCCCTGTTGCTTTCCATCAATCTACATAATGAAAATTTTTAGTACCAATTTTAATATCAAAATATAGCCACTAGCATGGCTAGGCTTCCATAAGACCAATCTAGCTGCTTAAAAGCAAATGGGTTAAGAGTTTGCGAGGGAATGTGGCAGTGGCTGCCCGGTGGTCAATGGAAAACTTCAGTTGGGAAACCTTGGCAGTTTGGGCTGTCGTGGTGGCAGAAAAGAAGCCTGTGAGAGTTAATTACATTTTAGATTGGATTACATTTGTTTTTTTTTTCAAATGGATACACGAGAGACTGAATATTGTGAAACTGAGCTTTGCATAAAGGCTTTGAATGGTTTATAAAGTCCATTTGACTAAATTTCATGATATTATTGTTTGGCAATCCATTGTCCAGACTCCCTTTTGGGCTGTTGGGCATGGAGCAAAGGGTTGTAGTAGGCTCACTTAGTCCTTCCGATTTCTGCTGAAGGATGAGAAATATTCTCCATATTACTCAGAATATTTAATTTTTTCCTGATAGCTGCTGACGTAATACGCTGGCAATGTGACAGTAGTTGGAGAAAACTAGTAAGTACGGACAATACAATAATTAAAATAAACAGAGTCTGTAGTAGGACTGGCTGCAATGCCTGGAGCTGAGCATGATTAAAGACCTGTGAAGTGTACCAGAAGATCTCCCCCTGCATGCTGAGACCCCATGGGGAAAGATTGTCATGACTCCCTCTGCATGTGAGATCTCACCAAGCTCCCTCTTACAGAGGATCAAGAGATTTTCCAAATAAACCTTATGAATAAGACAAAATGAATTTTGGAAACAATCATTTGAAGTCTGTGGCAATTCAATTTCCAACATACCGTGTAGCTGTTACCATTCACTGGACAGGTGGCGATGATGAAATTGTGGGGCCCAGGGAATGTAGGCCAACATAGAATGTTAAGTACCAGTTACGGTTCCCTGGCAACCTTGATTTTTCTCTACTCCCATCCAGGACAGGATGATTGAGCATCTGTAATTGCCTTTTCAATTTAATAACTTTTGGTTACATGCTAATTTATATATTTTTATAATACTTTATTTTAGTTCAATAGACTTTAGAGAAGGAAAGTCAATATTATAAGAAACTATTGGACATTGAATTAGAGTAAATTAGCTTTCATCAAATATCCATAATTCCAGTGCTCACAAAAGGAGAGGACTGTTGCTGTCAGAAGAACCTTTCAACTTCACATTTCTGCAGCTAGAGTTTTCTATAAACTGAGGTTCACAAATCTTCAAATATTTTGGTTTTTTCCAGAATCAACAGCAACTTAGTTGAATTAAAAATTCAAAAGTAAGTTGTTAGCCTTTATTAATTCAAAATGGTTCCTTTCAGAGCAGGAGTTTCCACAGACACTAGTGATTCATAGAATGACGGCAAAGGCCATGGGTCTTAGATTTCAGTGTGATGGATTCAGTGATTGGAGAGGGCGCTCCCTGTGCTTCCTGGTGTTATGTGTAGGCTTCATATTTTACAGCTATCAAGCCTTAAGAAGTAGGACCTGCATGGTAGACTGCACCTATGATCCCAGCATGGAAGTTAGGCCCTAGAATATATATTAATGGAGTTTGTAGACTCAAGCTAATATATAAAACATAGTATAAGCTCTACTTTTAAAAGAAATATGCAAAACAGTATATATTATTACCAGGGTTTGAGCAGGTTTTATCTTTTACTCTGAAATGTTTTCCAGTAATCAGAGTTTGCTTGCTTGCTTGTTTGCTTGTTCCCTTCCTTTCTTCCTTCATTTTCTCCTTTCTTCCTTCCATTCTTATGTTTTTTGTTGGTGTTGTTGTAAATAGTTAGATCTTTCTGATTTGGGAAATTAAAATATGTTTCTTTTAGTTTTTTTTCCATTCTAGTATAATTATACCATCTTCCCCTTCCCTTTATTACAGCCAAACTCCCCCACATACCCTCTCTGTTTTATTTCAAATTAATAGTCTTTTTTCATTAACTGTTATTACAAATATGCATGTGTGAGTAGAGACACATGCATATATTCATAACTACTTAAATACAACCTGCTCAGGCTATACAATATTAATTGTATATGTAGGTTTTCGAGGCTGTGCATTGGATAAAGGATAACCAATGGGTGTTCATTTCCCTAGGGAAGATTGTTTCTGTCAATATTACCACCTCTAGTTCCTTGTAGTTCTTTGAGTAGGGCTGAAGTCTCCTGGCACTTCTTCATCCACATTAGCATATCTTGTGGCATTATCCTTTTGCAGCTCATATTTAAGCAGTTACGTTAGTTGACTTTTATGGGGGTAGCTTCTGACATTACTAGATATAAAAGTCTCTTAACCAAATCCCTGATTCTCTGGCCCTGACTATATTTACGTTTTCTCTTCCCCAGTGATTGCTAAGTAACAAGTAGAAAAGTTTTTTGTAAATGGTTTCAGTTGGAATTGGGCTCCACAGCTCTGCATTTTCATTGGTGGTAGTTGTCTGCAATGGTCTTCATCCACTGCAAAGAGAAGTTTCCCTGATCGGGAGTGAGGAGTATGCTTTTCTGAAAAAAAGACAAATATTAAGGGTATAGTTATAGATTATGCTGGATTAGTAAAATGGTGGTTGTAGTTTCTCTTCCAAGATTCATGACATTTTTACTAGGTCTGGGTAATTTGTTTAAGTTTCCAGTGGTAGAGATTATTTCCTTCCTGTTGAATTGGTCTTATTTTCAATATAGAGAGCTGCTCGTTACTACCAAGGTATGCATGGCACTATTGAGTCGTAAAGCTGTAGTGTTAGCCTTCATGTAATTCTTAGGCTTCATAACTTGGTAGGGTTGTTGGTTGCCGTCCTCCTTTGGAACCTGACATAGTATCTTCTGGTACTACGCCAGCTAGTCCTCAGGGAGGGAGCCAGTCCTCAGGGAGGGAGCCAGTCCTCAGGGAGGGAGCCAGTCCTCAGGGAGGGAGCTTAGAAGTCAGATTCAGCTCAAAGGCCTCTGGGCCCTGTATCCGAAGTGCATGAGGTCATCAACAACAAGCGCTAACCTTCCATCTCTGAGGTTCACCAAGAGCGATGTAATCACTTACAATGTTTAAAGAGTCTCTTGTACAACATTATCAACAACTTAAAAGAGGGCTCCTCATGACTGCTGTTGAGGTTCTTGTTCAATGCTCTTCTGCTCTTTGCAGGAACATTATCAGCTCAGATGGAAAATTTTCATGTAAACTACATGTGGATACTTAGGCACCAATTTACACGTACGATAGCTATTTTAGGTAGACGATTAATAATGATTCCTTATGTTTTCAGAATCCCTACTATTGTTTTACCTTCCTTCCTCCTTTTTCAGTATTTATTCCCCTTCCTCCTTCCCTAATTGGAGCCTCCTCATGTTATTCCAATTTCCCTTTCAGGAAACGTGCACTCTGATATTCCACTCCTCATTGCTCCCTGACTCCCAACTCTTAACTCTCATAGCCCCACCAATAGACCATTTTTAGTTTCTGTTTCTGCAGTTATTCCAGGGTATATATTCACATGTGAAGATTTGTAGCTAGGTACCTAAAATGAGAGAAAAAAGCAATGTCTGTAATTCTAGTTCTGGTTATCTCAATCTAAACTATTTTCTATCTCCAATCTAAAACTATTTTTTAAAATAGTTTTAACTATTTACCTGCAAGGTTAACTATTTGATTTTTTTCTTACAGCTATAGTATTGCTTCTTAAAACCTAGGATAGGAATCCTTATAGGGGATGGTAATGGGTGTGGATAGGGAGGGGAACACCTATATAGAAGTAGGGGAGGGGCTAGGGGTCTGATGGGCAGGAAACCGAGAAAGGGAATAACATCTGAAATGTAAATAAGAAATACCCAATTTAATAAAAATGGGGGAAAAGGTATCTTTATGTCACTGTTCTTTCTGCTCAGGATTGTTTTGTTGTTCCAAATAATGTTGGCATAGTTTTATTTTCTATTTCAGATCAGAGTGAGATTGGAATTGCATTGCATTTTGGTACAATGGTGATTTTTACCAATCCATGTCCAAAATGTCTTTTCATTTTCTAGTGTCTTTTTCATCCCCTTTTTCAGAAGTTTGAAGTTTTTGTTGTAGAAGTTCTTCACTTCCTTGCTTATGTGTATTTCTTGATATTTTCTTTAATGCTACTGTGAATGAGAGTGTTTCTTTGATTGTTCCCTCTGTATGTTTGTGGTTTGTATTTAGAAAGTTTATTGATTCACTCAAGTTTGCTCTGTATCCTGACACATTACTGAGTTTGTCATTTTATAAGTTTTGGTTGAATTTTGGGATCTCTAAAGTATAGTAGTATGTCATCTGAAAATAGGGATAGCTGACTTCTTTCTACATTAATATTTCTTTAATTTCATTGTCTTGCTTTATTGCTCCAGCTAGTGTTCTGAGAACAATAACACAAAGGTATAGGGGCAATAGACATCCCTACCTCATTCCCGACTTCAGTGGGATTGCTTCATGTTTTCTCCATTTAGGATGATATTGGCTATGGGTTTCTCATATTTCACTTCTGTAATGTTGAGACTTGATCCATATCTCGGACTTATCATGAAGGCATGTTGGCTTTTGTCAAAGACTTTTTCTGTATTTATTGAAATTATCATGTGAATTTTGTCTTTAAGTCTATTTACTTGGTTTATTACAGTTACTAACTCACGTGTGTTAACTATTCCTGTGATTCAGAGATAAAGTCAACTTGGTCATGGTATACAGTCAGCTTGATGTATGTCCATATTTTATTCTCATGCATTTTTGCACATTTTCAATTTAACAAAAGTTGGTTATAGATATTCTTTGAGTTCTGGTTGAAGACTAGAAAATGGCAAGGTTGGGTAGTGTGCATGGAGCAGGGAGGAATAAGGCAAATGAACATGCTGGACCATTGAGAATAATGTATAGAATCTGGCTTGGTAGACAGATTGAATATAACATGGGATGGAATATTTTAATAATGCTTATTTTAAACACTTTCCCTGTTCCTATCCACTGGTGACCTGTATGTTGGTTTTGCATATCTGTTTCCTATGTAAATTCAGGTTACCTTTAGAAAATAATGGTGAATATCTAGGCTACTTTTAGTTCAAGGCCACATTATGACCCAGAAAAAAGTGCAGATCTGTTTGGTCACAACTACTTTGAGATTCTAACATTTCCATGTGTTGTAATAAGTTACAAAATACCCATTTATGAATTAATGACTTTAAACTCAATCTCCACAATATACTTTTGACTCACATCAAAATATTTTCCCTGATAATGGGATGGACAAATTTGTAGTCTTGATTGTTAATCTTGGAATTTCATGAGGAAATGGATTTTCTCATGTGTTTTGGGTGGATGTAAATATCGTGGTTAGTATAGGACATATACCACACCATCATTCTTACCACTAGAGTCTACTTATGTACTTTTTTCTCTTCTTTTCTTTTTTTTCTTTTCTTTTTTAAAAGATTTATTTTTTTATGTATGTGAGTATACTGTAGCTGTCTTCAGACATACCTGAAGAGAACATCAGATCTCATTACAGATGGTTGTGAGGCACCAGTGGTTGCTGGGATTTGAACTCAGGACCTCTGGAAGAGCAGCCAGTTCTCTTAACCATTGAGCCTTCTCTCCAGCCCACTTTTTGATTTTCTAAATGACCTTTCAAAGACCTTTGGGTTTGCTTTAGCTTATGTACCCAGCTTCTTCTACTGCCTGATGTTTCCCCTTTCAGCCAATGACTTACCTTCACACTCTTCCTCCCTGAAAGAAGACTCTTATCACAAGGCCTCTTAATAACTTGTGAGGTTGTGAATGAACAAATGAGAACGAGATATATCTGTGATCAGTTAATGAAGACTGTAGATAAATATAGAGATTTAATCTTGTCTTCATAACTCCTAACAACTCTAATTGCTCTATGAGTCCCATGTCTTAAATTTTCCTGCCTTGAAGGAGATAGAAACCATAGTTGTTTTACCAGACAGATGTCAAACAAACTTGACAGAACATTGAACTCTGAATGTATCCTATAACCTGGAAGTGGAAGTACTTAGAAAATAAGCATATAAAACAAAAATTGGTAAATAACATGGTAAAAATAAAAACTTTAAAACACACTCTATGCAAGATTTCTGCAGTGGGCTTGAGTCCCACCTATGTGGAGGTTGCATTTGACAATGGCCAGACATGAAAGGTAGAATAAGTTTGCCAAACTGACTTCTTTGAACCATCATTCAAATTGTATTTTATAGGGAAATAATGTGGCTAAGCACAAACAAAGCTTCATAAACCCTATTAAAATTTATTCGAGCAGAGGACCTTTGTCAGATGGCAGTGTCAAATACATGGAAATGCTACACAGAGCTCCAAAAAATACCAAAGAATCTCATACACTGAACTATTGTAAGGAAGTTTGAAAATGAGAAAAATTCTGTGAATTTCAAGTTCAATTACCAAAAAGTCAGAAGAGGATCATGTAATTAAAAGAAACGAAACTTTGAGCACTAGCCTGAGTGCCTGAGTTCAATCTTCCATCCTCCAACTTGTCCTGTAACCACTACACGCAAGCACCATGCTATGTGTGGACCCACACTCAAACACACACATCATATACACACACATAAGCACACATTAATGACTATCATCATTATAAATTCCATGAATGACATAAATATGGAATATTGTCTCGGTAGATAGCAGAACCTTGAAATTTATAACCACTAAAAGATTGGTTAGATTGATTATTTATCTTTTTGAATGGCTCAGTCAGTGCCATTCTGTGATAGCAGCAGAAATTAGAATAAAAGACTTTTAAAAACTGGGTTTGAAGCCTGCCGTGCACCAAGTAACCATGTGCATTCAGTAGCTCAGTAAAAGGTCAGGGATTGGTGCTCAGTCCATAGCGATACCCAATAGGAGATAGTTCAGGAGGCTCCCAAGCACCCCTCTGCCTACTACCCACTCTGTGTGGTCAGAGCACAGGCGCCTCCTCTCGCTCTTCACCTCCGGACTTTCAAGGTAACTGATGCTTAAAATGCTAATGTCCAATTTGCTGCTGCTTTGTCATAGTAAATATGTTTTCTGTGGAAAAGAAATGCCTTGAGTGAGGGGGTAAAGCTTCTTTCTCCAATGTCAATGGACTTGGCAGCTGTTCTCATCATTTTTATTATGCATTATTCATTTTAAGGTTGATAGAAAAATTTCACCATCCACAGTTAGCAAGACAGGCCTCAAAGATTTTTTTTTATTCCCTTCTGATAAGCAACTTGATGTGAAACAGCATTTACGGCACACTAGGACCTGTTTCCTGTAATAAAAACTCAGCACGCAGCTATCCCATCACCTTTATTAGATTTGGATTTTTATTTTAACTGCTTGCACACAGACAAGCATATAAAATATATTTTTGGATTTAATCAGAGGAAGAAATTGGAAATATAAACTGTGTAATATTGAACTATCTATTCATGTGAGCCTTCAAAATCCTGGCTTATGTTTCTAAATCTTACAATTGAGAGAACGTTGAGTGAAATTTAGGAAAAAAATAAGTACTGCAATGGATAAAAACTAGTTAACTAATTAAGATGATTGTGTGTATCCAATGGCTAAATTCTGGCCAATATGGCGCCATGAGTAATTGGGTGGATTTGACCTAAGTATTCTTACTTTGCTTTGTCACTCTAAGGGTATGTTGGACAATATGGTTGTAGCACTGAGAGGTACTACATACCTGCCTCAATTCACCAAGAAAACCATTTTCATGGAAGGAACTATAATGCAACACCCCAAGATAATGGTTTCCTTTCACGTACTCTAAGAACTAAAACTAGGATTAAACAATTTATGTGTGTCTTAGTTAGGGTTTTACTGCTATGAACAGACACTATGACCAAGACAATTTTTATAAGGGCAACATATAATTGGGGCTGGCTTACAGGTTTAGAAGTCCAACCCATTATCATCAAGGAGAGAGTGTGGCAGCATTCAGGCAGATGTGGGGCTGGAGAAGCTGAGACTTCTACATCTTCATCTGAAGGCTGCTAGCAGAATACTGGCTTCCAGGCAGCTAGGATGAAGGTCTTATAACCCACACCCATAGTGACACGCCTACAGGGCCACACCTTCTAATACTGCCACCCCCTGGGCCGAGCATATCAAACAATCACAATGTGACAGTCTAACACATTCTAACAATGGAGTACAAATAAGAACTTTGAGGGGATTATGTCTAGATTGTTGCTTTCCTAGAACTGATCATCAGGCTGTTTCAAAAACTGCAAGAAATCAAGGCATCTTTCAGTTAAGTCCTATATGTGATGCAAATGAGCAAAAATATTGTTTTCCCCTGGAACTACTTTGTCTCACTTGAGGATTCCCAGAGTCATCTGTGTGCTCCTCCTTTGTCTTGCCAGGCTTGGTTTTCATTTCTTCAACATCTAAATTCGAAGGACCAGGATCTCTCTCACTGGCTTGCTTTCTTCCTGTCACAGGCTGAAGTTGTGCAGATTCATCTCCTTAGCTCAGTGTCTCCCTTAAATAAAAATGAAGAGCTCACGTAAGAAAAATACCTGGGTTTGAGAAGTCAGATAGAATTTTTAGAGAATTTCTGGGGACCAAATGATGGAGTGTGTTGTAAACACGGAGAAAACATTGTGATATTAAGAAGACTCAAAATGCCTGTGTTCTAATTAAGAGGACAAGAAATAAGAGAGACCACAGGACAACTGAAAAAATGAAAGTTTTCTGCTATTACTGGTGATAATATTGGGTACATGTAGGGTTGGACATATTGAAAAAAGTGAAGAATTGAGAGTTGAGCCTCATTATGTGAAGAAGACTGATTCTGGGAATTGGAAGAAGTGGATTGAAGGGACTCAATTGTGGTCTAATTTCCCACCCCCCCTCTTTGTACTCAGCTTTGATGCCTCTCAGCACATTTCTTTTGTGACAACAATGCTTTTGTCCAGCTGTTCACTGAATCAGCTGTAAATCAGAGCATCTAAATCAAGTTAGGTTTTGAAACAGAAACAATAGAGGATATGGATTCATTAAATTCACAACTGAAATTAAAACATGTGTGTAATTAACACCAAGTGTAAATTGTATCACCAAGATTTATTCATTTTTCTCTATTACTTTCTTCTACATTATGGCTTCATCTTCAGTTAGATTTTTCCATAATGATGTCAAGACAGTTACAATAGATATGCAGTCATATCCTTCCAAGTTTATTGCCACTGGAAAAACATGCATCTCTCTTACCCAGTCATCCATCAGAATCCTCCTGGTATTTTGTTAGCTAGGATTTGTCCTGTCTCTGATCAAATGACAATGACATGTAGAAAGCAGTTTTCTCTCTGGTTGGCCACACCAATGTCAACTGATACCTTTTGAAACAGAATTGGAATAATAACAATAAAAGTGCAGAAAGAAGGTTGAACAAATATAGAATTCCAATAAGAAAGAAAAAAATGACAGAGAAAATCAAGAATCTTTAGCACAAAACTGAGCAAACCCAGAGCTAAGATTTTCAATAAAGTGAATTTATATTTTTAAAGTCTAACTCTAGAAGTCCGTTAAGATTTAAAGCTTAGAAAAAGACTTATCCAATGAACTCCAACCAAATGTATAATAAAACAAAAGCAAATGTATCAGTAAAACATTAATTATATTACAGAGTAAATATTTGGTTATTTGAAAAAATTATTGTTAAATATAAAATACAGTTTAAGTACCATACAAGATTAAAAAATACTCAGGCTAATTATAAAGAAAGGTTGGTGACTCAGACATGTGCAGATCAGGTTCAAACATGACATCACCCTTCATGGGCAAACTAAATGGTAAGACAAGGATTTAAAGATGCATGTCTAATTTTGTTACAGAAATACTCTGGGATTTGATTGGGGTTCGTAAAGACAGCTGACAGATGTGCTTATGTCAGTCATAGTTCATCGAAACAGAGAAGATGTGGGCTGTCACACGAACACGTTCATTCACATATGTCATTTTTAAAATCTGGGAATCTTCAGTTCTAAAACTTCTTTTCTCGCATGCCCAAATTAATATAATTAGTAAATGAAAAGGAATTATCTGGAATAAGATTGCCTTTGTCGTTAACAACAAAATTCTTTCAAGAAGGGACCACTGGCACCTAGGAAGGGTAGAAAATTAATTCTCTGGAATACAGGCAAGCTGATGATAGAATATTCCTTGTGCCTGACAAGGTGGGATCTACCCCGATGTAGTAGAAGACTACAAAGATACAGATACAACAGGGCAGTTGCACAAATAGCCTCATAGTAGTTGGGGCTGTATGCATAAACTAAAGCCAGATAAAATCTCAGCATGGAGGGGGGAGGTGAATGGGGAATCCTCATCCCCAGCTGCATGGATTGGGGGGTGGTACTTGGTAATTGATAGCTTTGGGGGAAAAGAGAGTTAATTTTTCTTTTATGATATGGCCTGGTAGGTTGACTATACTCTAATAGATAGCCATACATTCAAAGACAATATGGGAAGCACCATTGGAGTGACTAGAACCAAAGCACATACGAATGTAAAGTTGGATTGGAGAAAATGTGGTATGGATCTAACCCTAAATGAGAGTCTTGCTTAATAGAAGGAAAGGGGGTGAATATGTTCAAGTTATATTGCATAAAATCTTATACTTTTCATGGCATTTGCATGGATGCCAATGACAGATAAGTTATATCAGGAAGAACAGAATTCTCAGGATAAATCAACAGTGATACCCAGTATCCTATCTGGTATTCTGTTGTTGGTATCATACAGTCACAGCGAAGGCCTATTCCAATGTCCCATAGGTAAATGGTAGCATATAACTCTATACATGAAAAGTCTTTTGCAACCTTGATACTCAATAAGTTTTAAGATTAGGATATTATGATCAATAAGTTTGAGAATTACTGCATTAATTCAGGATGAATCATACTTAATAAATTTTAAAGCATTTATTAAGTATTCTAACAATAAGTTGTCATAAAACAACCTAAAATATATTTATCTGCTAAAAGCCAATAACTTGGTTTGGAGGAAACATATTTGTATTAATAGTTAAAGACAACAAACAAAAGTTATCAAATGATGTGGCACAAGATAAATGACTTTGCGTTGGCTCCTACAATGCTGAGAAATACCTGGGGAAATACCTTTCTTCTTTCATAGACAGCATGAGTTCTCTGTATTCTTAGTGTTTGCCCTCTGTGGGTGACTGACCTGAGGAGCTCTGAAGAAAGCATTCCACATCTGGAAGCCTGCACCAGTGCTTTCGCTTTTCTTGAAAATTTCCTTTTCCTTTTGGAGCTTCTAGTTTTTCTGTCTATAAATGTTCTGACCTTTCTGATTTTTTTCCTGAAAGCTGTGATATTGCAGTGTAACCATGGGAACTGTAGGCTTTCTGGACAAAGTAAGGATAAGCAAGCTGGAAAGAAGGGGAGGTCATCCAGAGTGACAAAACAAAATCTGAAGAGGAGGCTCTACTTAACAGAAGGAGAGCATGGTGACAGGTTCTCAGGAGTGATGGAAGTCACAGCAGTGAAATAATGCAGAGTGTGTAGGTGGGGAGGAAAAGCATCACGTGACCAGAGCAAAGAGTTGACATAAATGATGAGATATTAATCCCACTGGTATTATAGGATGGGACAGTTGATTGTCAGTCTTGGGAATTGACATTCTCTAATAGGGAAAATGCTCCAAAATATAACATGTGAACTCATGACAAGAAAAAGACTATGAATAATCATACATCCAAATTTCAATATTTGTGTATGCTAGCATGTTTGAATTGGGGAAGTTGGTCTCTACTAGAAACAAATATATTAAGGTGTTATAAAGAGTCAGTACTAGGGATGTGAAATTATATAAATACATTTACATTAGGTTTGTAGCATATCACCTTTTTTTTAAAAAGGTATTTTTCTGGAGTAAATAATAGAATATTTGGAAAGTAGATATCTAATGCCATAGTTCTGATAGAATGTCACGTCTCTACCTAAAACACCTCAAAGCTAATACAGTAGCCAACACAATGGGTCTTTTTGTCAGTTAGATTGATAAAACTACTCAGTATTGATCATTTTGCCTCTAGATTTGTCTCATTTTTACTGCTTTAAAAAATTAAAGAAAGCTCTTTTGGGTATACCAATATAGAACGTGGAAAGCCTCTCATACTGGACCAATCACAGTTTGTACCCAATGATACTGTTAGGAAATGTCAGAAAAAACTGAAACTCATGTCTATCTTCAAGGTACACTCTATGTGCTGTAAACCATGGTAAAGTTGTGTGTAATTCGTTAAGAATAGCAGGGTAACTCAATGGCAATTCACATTTACTGGCACGTTTCACAGACGTTTGTTAGGGGATGTAAGGCTGGAACTGACAGGGCAGGTAGGGTATTTATTGATAGACAATTTGCTGTAATTGGACGGAATTTCATAAGTGAAGCTTTTTCATTCCTGATATGTTCTATTTTGGCAGCTAACAGTAATTCCAATAGTTTTATTGCTAAAGGTGTTTTGTTATTTATTGTGAATTTACAGTAAATTGCTGTCCTGGCTAATTGTATATGAACTTGACATACTCTCAGTTGAGGACATGCCGCTATAAGATTGGCCTGTATGCTATGCTGGGGTGCATTTTCTTTGATAGACGATTGATGTGGGAAAGCCCAGCTCACTTTGCTTGGTGCCACATCTGAGTTGAGACCTGGCTGTTAGGAGCAAGCAGGCTGAGCAGACAGAAAAGAGCAATCCAGTAAGGGTCATTGCTGCGTGGCCTCTCTATCAGCTCCTGCTTCCAGATTTCTGCCCTGACTTCCCTCTGTAATGAGCTGTGATGTGATAGGAGGCTGAAATAAGTAAATCCCTCCTCAAGTTGCTTTTGACCTATCTGTGATTGCCTTCCGGAGTCTGTGCTGACAGATTCAATAGTTCTGCATTTTCCATAAAAATGCAGAAATTCCCAGAAATAAATTTTTATTTCATAAGACTTGATTACAGAGCACTCTAAGCAATAAACTGAAGTGTCTCACTATCTCCTAAATCCCGCCCTTGACATTAGCCGCTCTTTGGTTTGTATCTAATCCCCTCATGTATTCCTTACATGTCCATCATCCATCAGCCATATGTCTAAGTAGAACCAAGTGTTTGAGTTCAAGTAACACGTTTTAGTAGCCACCAAAAATGATATCACAATACCTACCATTTTCATTTCATCTCAGCAGGTATACATCATGTTATTTCATGTCATTACAAGAAGTAAAATAACAAGGAAGGCATTCCCAAAACTTCTACTTTGGCACAAGTAGAATCTATGAGTTAATTGTCTGGGGTTATGGGATATTTGTGGTTAAGTGGAAACTCCTGTATTCAAATAACTGACAAGAGAAAGAAAAATCAAGAAAACAAGTGCCCAATAGCAGAAGTCGCCCCCATGTTGTACATATTTTCAGGCGTGTTGTCAATATTTATCAATGATGCAGCTCGATTCTACTGTTCATCCCTCTGGGTTCTCAAGCCTAAAAAATTCATGAAGAATATGGTGACAGCTGTGTGGGGCAGAGACTTGACCTTCAGAAAAGCTGCCAGGGAGAGACCTGAGCCTGTTCTGGGCAGGTGGCCAAGCAGAGTACACATAGGATGGGTTAGAGGTTCTATCCAACAGGCTCTTGGTGGAGAGAAAGCACAAATTCCCATCTGTTCCCTTGGTATTATGAAGAACAACATTCATGAAAAGATTATGATTTTTTAACTCAGAAATAAGATATCTAAGCAGAATTCTCAAATAAATAAGAAAGAAACAATTTGCAATATAAAATTAGGAAACAGAATAATAGCAATAATTGGTTGACTCGATTACCCCAATCAGCAGAATTAGTAATGCCATAAGTTTTACTTGGGAATTCAACTAGTTTTCATTTTTACAGTGGCCATCGGATGTTTTGATATTTAATTTTTGCTGGTTTGATATTTGATATTTAAAGTTATTTTCACATATATTTTAATTGGATAAACAGTAGAGAACAGTGTATGAGCTTTGAGTGGGGATTAGTCCACATTATGAAAATGGACAGGATGCTTATTGTCTCCGTGCCTCAGTTTCCTCATATATAAAGCAGGAATGCTGACAGTGTAATCTAGAGTTGTGTGGCCTGAGAGGCATAGAACATGTACTTCACTTAGTACTCCACAACTACTTCAGCATAACTCAAACAACTTCGGTGGGTTTTTATTTTTCTTTTTGAATCTTATCTCATACCGGCTCCCAGGTCTACAGAAAGTAATTGACTACTCATGATTACTCAAGCTCCCAGGATGATCAGAGGCAGTTCACCAGGGAACTGCCCAGCCATCTTGTGTATATCCAAGTTATTCTGCCATGCTGGCCTTCTTCACTAATGCTTTCTACATTTTTATTTCTGCTTACTGAACAGACTCTGAGTTCTAGTCAACGACAACTTTATTTTTCATTTATCAAATTTCACTGTTCTTGTTAGCAAGAAAATCTTAAGTTTGTATTAGAAAACTTCAAGACTTGATAAAGGAAGAAAAACTGCATTACCTCAATATCAAAAGAGGTGGGGAACCTTTGAGTACTAGCTAGTAGAAAACAGGAAAATGTTTGGGGGAGATTATCAGCATGGTTGGACCATGTATAGTTTTGGTTATCAACTTAACAAAATTTAGAATTAACTAAAAACTCAAGTGTCTGTGCACACCTGTGAGTGATTTTTCTTAACAAGGTTGTTTGACATGAAAATGATCACCCTAAATACTTGAGGTAGAAAGATTCACCTTAAAATTGGATCAGTTGAGGTTTAAAGATAAACCCTAAATTTGTGCCAAGCCTTCTCCTGGACATGGAAGGAGGAAGGTCTTGCTTTTTGCCTACTTGCCCTTATTTCTTACTGGCAAATTTATATGTCCTCTGTCAAATCATGCCTTCATTGGTATTAGAGCCTATTAAGGATTCCAACATTTAGTGAAGAGCAGTTGATACCTACAGCTACATACATACATACATACATACATACATACATACATACATACATACATCACACATACATACGAAACATACATACATACTCAGACACACACATATCAATCTCTTCTCTAGAAAACTCTAACTAATATATATGCTAAGCAATTATTCTTCAATTTATTTTTAAATTTCATATGTCTAGGTTTTTAGTTTGCATGTAGGTTGTGAACTATATGAGTATCTGGTGTATGTAGAAGCCAGACAAGAGTAACACATTTCCTGGAACTGGAGTCAAAGACAATGTGAGCTGTCATATAAGTGCGAAGATTCTAAACTGGCTCTCTGGAAGGGGAGCAAGCTTCTCAACACCCAGCCATCCCTCTAGTCTTGTTATTCAATATTTATTGTATAAAATTATGAACGTTCCTAAATAGAACCTAACCAGCCTTTATCATGTTACTTGTGTGTGTGTGCACGTGTGTGTGTGAGTGTGTGTGTGAGTGTGTGTGTGAGTGTGTGTGTGAGTGTGTGTGTGAGTGTGTGTGTGTCTGTGAGTGTGTGTGTGAGTGTGTGTGTGTGTGAGTGTGTGTGTGTGTCTGTGTGTGTTTTCAAGTACTGACTGTCTTGCACTGGATAGTCAATTGGTGTGTTATTCTGTGGGAAGACCATGTCTTTTGATCCCTGCTCTTTTTAGTTGCCTACAGTTCTTTGTGTAGGATTAAGGCTCTCAGGTTATTATCGGCTCACATTGATAGATAGGTCCACCAGTGTTATCTTGTTCAGCTCACACTTGGGCAGTCATATCGGTGAGTCTTTATGTGTATGGCTTCTCACATTACTAGGAAGCATGGTCTCAAAGCAAACACCCTAATCCTCTGACTTCCTATAATGTTTCCTTCCCCCTCATCCGCCATGTTCCCTGAGCCTTAGGTAAAAAAGTACTTTGTAGATATACTCATTGGGTCTTGTCTCAGTCTCCTCAGCACTGCATTTTTATTGGCTGTGGTTTTATGGAATGGTGTCCATTTTTACAAAGAAAAATTTCTGTCATGAGGGATGAAGAGTATACTTACTTGTGGGTATAGGGGAAATGATAACAGATTGGTATTAAGGATTTTGCTGGATTAGTAAAATGGTGGTTGTAGATTATCCTGCATAGTACTATATAGATTTGTATCATTTCATTCTGACTTCTGATCTGGTTAATACGCATCGTAACTGGGTAGGACTTTTGGTTGTTTTTCTCCTTTGAAAGCTTGCATGTTGACTTCATGAAAGATAGACTGCAGGGAGGAAGCATTCTCCTAAGCTCCAGCTCAGGGGTTCTGGGCTCTTCTTCTGAAGTGTATAGTATCTTCACTAATAGGGATTTATGTTCTACCTGTTTGAGTCAACAAGAACAAGAGCAATAGGCTGTGTGCTTTGAGTGTATCTCTTGGTTGCCTTGAACAACTACTCAAAAGATGGTTCTCATATTTGTTATTCCAGTTTTTATTAGGTGATCACTTTCTCTTGGATGGAGCACCATCAACCAAGACTAAAATAACATTTTAAAACATCCATAGATTCATACATACACATGTGGAATAAATTGTACTATAAACATTTTGTTTTGCTTTTGTTGTTTTTATAAACAATTAACAGTATGATTCCTTGTGGCAAGTGTTGAACATTCTTATTGCCTTTTTCATATTCTCAGTCCTTCAGTATTATTTCCCTCCTTCCCCATAAAGAGCCCCACTTTCCCATATTATAACCTATATTTTGCTATTCCCTTTTAACACTCTTTCAACTTCAATATTTACCTTCCTACTGTTCCTCGAGAAATCTCCTCTCCTATTTCCATGATCAGATCGTTTATTTCCTACAATTTCCTTCTCTATTGCTCCCTGCAACCCCTCCCCCCGACACACACACACTTTTCCTCAACTGGGACAATGGCCAGTACTTTGATCTGAATATTTGGAGGCCAGTACTCATATTTGAATATTTGGAGGAGGAACCTCTCACAAAATACTCACAAGAGGAAATACAGACACAAAGTGTGGAGCATAGACTGAAAGAAAGGCCATCCAGAGACTGTCACACCTGAGGGTCCATCCCATATACAGTAACCAAACCCAGACACTATTGCGAGTGCCAAGAAGTGCATGCTGACAGGAGCCTGATATAGCTGTCTCTTGAGAGGCTCTGCCAGAGTCTGACAAATACAGAGGCAGATGCTGGCAGCCAACCATTGGACTGAGACCCACTTGGGGTCCCAAATGGAGGAATTAGAGAAAGGACTGAAGGAGATGAAGGGGGTTGCAAACCATAGGAAGAACAACAATATCAACCAACCAGATTCCCCAGAGCTCAAAGGGACTAAACCAATAACAAAGAGTACACATGGAAGACCCACGGCTCCAGCCACATATGTAACAGAGAATAGCATTGTTTGGCATCAGTGGGAGAAGAGGCCTTGGTCCTGTGAAGGCTTGATTCCCCAGTGTAGGGGAATGCCAGTGTGGTGAGGTAGAAGTGGATAGGTGCTTCCTCCATAGAAGCAGGGGGGGATAATATGGGAGGCTTCCAGAGGGGAAACGGGAAAGGATATAACATTGAAAGGTAAATAAAGTATCCATCAAAAGAAATGAAACAAAAAAAAGATAAAAAGAAAAGAAAATGCTCAAAAGAATTAAGGGTCTCAATATCAGAAGTACTTAATGGTAGGATGAAGATACAGTTAGAAATGATATTGCTCAGGAAATTAGGGACTTTGTCCCAAGAGGACAATTCAAATATCTGTATGGTATTGTGTCACAAGTCCAGAAGGACAATGTAGCTACTTCAAGATACTCTGAACACATGTATGCATTAACCAAGATACAGTATGATGATTGAGGATTCTACTAAGGGGGACTTTCACATTGCTTTTGAAGCAAAGAAATTCCAAGGCTCTGTAATAAAATATAATGAACAAATTTGTGTCTTCACAAAGAAACTGATTATCAGGGAGCAATTGCATAAGAAGAAGAAGAAGAAACAATTGCTACGTCATTGGAGGACTTTTATTTATTGGATATGCTATGAGAAAACAAGAGGTCCCATTGTGAACTTCCTGTGTCACCTCTATTAAATCACTTAAGTATGAAAATCCTAAAATCTGGAGCTTGAGAACATTAGGTTTATCTTTAGTATTTGATTTTGCATTTGGTTCTTTTCTGTGCAAATCAGGGAGAGCCTTGATTTGTTTTTGGCATCACTATTCAATGACCTGACTTTAGCTGTTCTACATCTCTTTGGACAGATGAAAAATGTCACATCAATCCTTCACGCAGGTACTTAAAGCCATCAAAAGGGGTTTTAAAAAGCCATGTGTCAATCTTTCTTACCCTTGCTCTATTTAAAAGATCAATGTAATTCTTTGCATAGTTCACATTTTCAGTTGGAATTGTGTCTGGTAAATATTTAAGCATATGTAAGTGTTATTGCTTGTTACCGGTCATCTCAGAGTCTTCATGAGCTAAGCTACCACCAAACTAGAATGATCCTTGTGCACAAAGAAAAACTATGTGTGCTCTTCTCATTGTCTCCCTTGCCTCATAATCCTCCCTAGCAACACCAACCAACACGGTGAGTTACTGTTTATATTCAACAACAAAATGACATTTGCAGGAAGGGTTCTTAACCAGGAATCTCTGCTTCTAGCCCATTGTGACCTCTTTGACTGCTCTAGGTGCTCGTGAGTTCCTGAAGCTATATCCTTGGTTTTAACAGTTATGTGGCTTCAGTGTGCTAAGATAGGATGTAGTTAGTATCTAAAGAGCCCCCCTCAAAAGAAAAAAAAACTCCTGGTGTCAGAAATTCCTTGAGGAAGTTCTGCTTTCTCTTTCTCTTATTTTATTAATCATTTTATTCACTTACATGTCAGATATTTCCCTTCCAGGTTACCCCTCTACAGACTTCCCATCCAATATCCCGACCCCTCCTCTTTCCTTCTGTGAGGGTGTTCCTCTACCCTCTTACCCATTCCTGCCTCACCATTCTCTTCTTATTCATTCAATTACCAATGTTTCCTTGGTTCTTTGAAGTGGCCTCTAGCTAGCCAAATGACACATTCATTTTTTTTCTCCGTACGTGGCCTATACCATATGCAATCCTAGAAATTTTGGTGCTTCCCCTGCCCCCTTTATCCTACTTTTATCATCTCATTTCCAAGCATTCATGTAGATCCATGGCTGCTCTGACAAGGGATCACATCCGAAGGCCTTCTCGGTCTATGTGATCTGATTGGAATGCAGATATGACCTAGGTTATAGTAATCTGAGTGGAATACTGACACACCCTTAGTAAACCTTTAATGTATTCTACATTCATTTTTTCCCAACACGAGGATGTGTCTTAGCCTCCTTCGTTAATATGTAGATCATCAATGTTTAGGCAGAAAAACTCCACCAATAGCCAGGAGTGGGTAATTACGAAGCCTTAAGTCAGAGATAAGTATGTATTCTACAAAAGCCACCGAGCTTATAAATATAAAAGGTCATATGTTTCAAGGTAAAATGAGGACAATCACTTCCAAAGGAGAAAGTCTTGTAGATTAGCAAAAATAACAGATGTGTGTCATTGAAACATCCCAACACGTCCCACTTTCAACTTTCAAAAGAAGTTTATTCATGAAAACAGAAACTGGGGAATCTCTGGTTTAGGTAACTACAGATATATCAATGTAATGAAAAAAACCTCGCAGCTATGTACTTTAGTGCCCCAACAATTCAACTCCTTCATCTCTCTTGTTTCTTAATTAAAGTAGTCTTCAAAGGCAGTTAGATGCTTTTTTCCCTCTGGTAACTAATTAGGCTAGCCTCCACCAAATCTTCTTTCAAGAATGTTTGTCCAGAGACCCAAAGAGCTATCATTTCACCTGCTTCAGGTTGAGGTATCCATGGAAACCCTGAACTCTTAATGTCTGTTATTTATTTGCCAGGCTCCTGTACTCAGAGGGCAATTTATTGCTAGGCTGCTTTGAAAGCAGCTCTTAAACCTGTGATTTAGATTCAGATTATTTTGTTAATAATAACCTCATACCTAATTATATCTTAGCTAATCCCAGTATTATTCTGAAATACTCGTTTTTAAAGGTAAGCAAACAATTTTAGCTAAATAAGTTCGTAAGAGTGAGGAGCAGAAATTTTACATAAGGATAAGTTAGGGGGACAGAATAATTACTTTGTCCTCATGAGGTTTTATATGTTTGTATGTCTGTGTTATGTGTGTATAATTACTGTGACATGGATATATTGTTACTATACACAATGCAACACTTATGTATATGTTTATATTGAAAGCAATTATGATCACAATCCTTCATGTGTCTATTTCTCTACGTAGATATTAAAGAATAGTCTTTCCCTTTAGGCTAAAGCTAGAAATCTCTGATGCTGACACGCTTTGTTCTCCAGCATCTCTGTTCTCCCAGACTTTGCTTTTGTCCTTCTGGCGTGTGAGGGCAGACCTTAGCAGAAAGTCGGCCGTCTTAAATATGGCAAGTCATCCATCAATTTCTCCCTGGGCTGTCTGAATTCCTTTTAATACCGCTTGTAATTTTCCAGGGGAGGTTTTCAAAAGCCACAAACAGAATTTTAATGCTGTAAAATACCTTTGGAGACAGTAAATATTTCCTTTCACGCGAAAAGAAGCTGCGTGTCAGCTTGTGTCTGGGAAGATAAAGACACGTTCCCAGTTAAAGTTTATTGTTTTTAATTCTCCATGAATCACGCCCTTTGTATCACCAATCTAATATGTGCCAAGCAGTGTAGATGCTATTCTCTGTGCAGTCACAACTTAGCCACCTTTCCGTGGACTGTCACAACTCGTCACCGTTCTCTGTACACCTTCAACATGGGCACTCTTCTCTGGATACCTGTCATAAATGGATACTAGTTTCTGTATCGTCATGGCTTAAGTAGAAGCATATATTTTGTTGTTACTAAAAGTTAGATTCGTTTAAGTAATTTTCTTTTCGATACAAAATGCTAAAATACTAATTGGTTTTATAATTGCACAATACTCACCCCAACTAATGTGCAAATGTTTTGATTATGCATCCCAGTGCATCAGATGAAGAAACTAATGACAAAATTAATAGCTATTAAAACCCCCATTGAGAAGAAAATTCAGGCTCCGGGAAGCTTACTCACAAAAGCTGGACTGCGTCGCCCTCAACATTAAGACAGTACTGACTTTTCACAGTAACTAGAAGAAATGGGATCTAAAACTTTCCAAATCAGTCAACAAATAACAAGCATCCATCAAGTAAGGCTTCATTATGAATTAGTGTGGTAAATGAACTTTAATTTTGATTTTTCTGATAATCCTCCATGTTTCTCTCAGAGATTGTTTGTAATTAGTGAAATAAAGATGTAGAAATGCTTCCCAGAAATCCTTTGGACATTTTGCAGACAAGAAGGCAATGTCCTTGATTTATTAATGTGAATTTAGTTTAGTGAGTAAATGCTTATAAAACATTCTATATGACCAGCATCTGAACATGAAAAGGAGATGACAATGATGGTTTATACCCTTGAGAAATGGTATTCAGATAGTCAGGGGACAATCCAACTCTGTTACCTGGGAGATGCATGGGGTAAGGGTAAAGACAATGTATCAGTTCAGATACGTCAGCTCAGAGATAAAAGGTCTACCATCAGGGAAAGGGATGTATTCACTGAAAAGTATATTTATAATAGAAACTATATGCTATGGAATGGAATATGAGCATGATTTTAGTAGCTATAGTGCTAAATAAAGAAAACTGGCAGCAGAAAGCATCATACATATGCTGGTTCTTCTCCTCGGGATAGGATGTGAAAGGAAGGCTGGTTTAGTAGAAGACTGCAGGGATGAAGAGGTTATTGTCATCGTCGTCATCATCATCATCATCATCATCATCATCATCATCATTTTATGTATTTACAGTCCAGCTGTTACCCCCTCCAAGCCCCCCCTTCCACAGTTCCCAATCCCATTCCTCCTCCCCTTGTCTCTAAGTAGATGCTCCCCCATGCCAAGGCCTCTCCTCTCCTTGGGGCCTCAAATCCCTCTAGAATTAGGCACATCTTCTCTCACTGAGACAAGACCAGGCAGTCCTCTGCTAAATATGTGTCAGAGTCTCAGACCAGCTCATTTATATTGCCTGGCTGGTGGCTCAGTGTCTGGGTGCTCCCAGGAGTCCAGGTGAGTTGAGATTGCTTGTCTTCTTATGGGGTTTCTCTCCAGGATGAAGAGTTTTTTAAAAGGCTAAAGCATGGAAGAAATCACTGATAATTGGGGTAGAAGCAACTTCATATACATACAATAACATTCTCATAAAATATTTGCAATTACATCACAATATGTTTTTGCTTCACTTAGTAACATATGTCCAACTTAATATTCAACAGTTTTAAACACAGACATGATAATGCATCCAGCTGTCTTGGATTATCTAATAATAGAAATCTATCCGCATCATCATAAAGAAAAGAAGCAACCACTCTCACTCAACTCGGAATTTACAAGTTATGTTTTAGGATGAGCTCAGTATGTGTACTTTGTGAAGAAAGAAATATAAAGTTCCAAGTGGTTTTTGCATTCAGTGCATTATAATCAAGCTTATCGTATTAATTGCTTTCCTAACTGTTCCCATTTTAAGGTGAAAACACGGTCTTGGCAATACTGAGTAACTTAATTGTCATTTAATTAGCATTTTGCAGAATATGCAATAGAGCCCAGGTCGCTGGATTTCAGAGATCAGTCACTGAGCAAGATGCCTTCCTGTCTGCATCTCAGCAAGTGGAGCTGTTTGAATTAACGCAGCCTGGGCTCTCAACTTCCTCCATGGAGAATGGGATGCAGATAGTGTCAGCCCGCTGACAAGTCCTTCCAGAGATAGTGTCTGTTCTCAGGTACTCGTACATGACCAGAAACCAGAAGCAAAAACAGGTGTCACCGACGTGAACAGTCTCAGATCACTGCTTTGTAACAGACTTGTCAAGAATGGCCGCTGTATGCTTGCAGGCTGTGGACCCAGCTCCTGGGGCGGTCACTGGCCTCACCTGGGGAGTGATCAAGACAGCGCCCTGAGGAAGCAACAAATGGAAGACGTTTTTAAGGCCGCACAAGGTCTCTTGCAGCAGTTAGAAACTGTCATGTGTGCAGCCATTTGAATCTGCATGAATATTCCAAGTCCAAGAGGACAGAGACACAAGGGACACGATTTGAAAAATATACCTTTGAAATTTATAGCAGAAACCCCAGATTCAGATGTCTGGTATCACCAGTTCTCTTGGCAAGCAGCATCCTCTACTCCAAGACATCCTTGGCACGTTTTCTCCCAGTTTCCTCTTCATACAGATTCATTTGCAGCAGGGAGCATCCCTTCACCCCATTCTCATTGGGTTCGGAATAAAAAGGATAATAAATGGTAGGAAAAATAACCTTAGGTCCCGACTCAAATGCTAAAGAACTGAAGGATTTGGGGGATTTGGGCACCCCTGGCTCTTTTAGTTTATGTGATTGGTTCATATCTTGGTTCATGTGATTATGAAGGCTGAGAAGTCCATGTCAGTTATATTTTTAAAAAACTGGTCACTCTAGAAAGTCAGAATATAATTTCCTCTTCAGAAAAAAGACTTAAAACCAAGGGAGTTGATGGTGGCTTGAGTTCAAATCCTGCATAGGAGGAATGTTAATGTCTGAAGAAGAAAACGCCAGATTCTTTCTCTCTCTCTCTCTCTCTCTCTCTCTCTCTCTCTCTCTCTCTCTCTCTCTCTCTCTCTCTCTCTCTCTCTCTCTCTCTCTCTCTCTCTCTCTCTCTCTCTCTCAATCTGGAAACAAATCCATCTTCTTTTCCTCTTCATTCACTTTAGGCTTTCAATGGATAGAGTGATTTGTCAAGCACATCGCTGAGCACAACCTTCCTCTATCTACTGATTTGAATTCTAGTCTCCTCTGGACGGAAAAAGTTACAAAAATATCTAAGAATATTATTTTACCAGCTATCTGAGCATTCCATAGCCCAGTGAATAGCCCAACTCTTTAAAGGCATCTAGATTACTTCAGTGCTTACTTATTAAGCCCTGGGAAGGTTACACACTATGATGTTACATAATCTTCTGAAAGAAATACTGTTATTTATCATTGTTGGACTTATTTTAAGCAAGAGGGAATTGAAGTTTTAGAAGCAGAGTTACATATCCAAATATGGATTTGTCTATAGTCTTAGCTTTAAAGGTAAGGACATTATTTTATGCAATTATTAAATGCTCTCCATGATGTTTCTGAAAATGGAGAACCACAGAATTAACTAATTGGAGCTCAGGTATTTGCATTAATTTTATATACTCTCTAGACAGAAGAAAGATTGATTAGGAGATGAGGAGTGTACAAGTATTTCGAAGAATCTCATTTGAATCACTGTCTGCACTGAAGGATTGGTGGGATCTTCTAAAGGGATTCTTGAAAGGCATAAGACAGGATGTATAACACCACAGATGAACTTTCGGGGAGCAGTCTGCAATTTTAGAGCCATTAGTTTTGGACACTTTTATTTCTTCACTAAGGTGAAATAAGAGGGCGAGAACCTATTGAAAACGAGATGAGGTCAGAGATCTGAGAAGTGCAGATTCTGAAAAACTAAATGAGATGCAGTAAAGGATTCTGGGTACTTACAAGTAAAATGATTGGCAAGAGCATCGCTACCTCTGCTAAACTTGAATCTTGCATTTACAATGGTGTCAGCAGGCACGAGTACGCAGCGCATTTGAATTACACACAAGCCTCTGCATCTAAGGTCAGAGAATGAGCAGCAATTCATTCCTATCTCCCATACAGACTAAGATCGAAAGGCATCAAACTTAGTTCTTTCGATTTCATACACCTTTTCACAGCATGCTTTTTCTAAATGTGACCCCAAAGGATACATAGGCCAGTAGTGAGTATGAAAAATCCCTGACAGAATTGTGAATCCTAGAACTTTCCTTGGAACATCTCAGGGTCATCTCACATTTCCAACTCTGGACTCTACTCAAGCCAGTATGGCAGCCCTGTGTTTCTTTTATACTGCTGAGGCTGTTTTGCAGGGCATACGCTCTGTCACAAAAGCATATGCAACCCTATATTTGTGATGGTTGAAATTTATTGCACGCACATTTTTTTTGGAAACAACTTAAAGTCTTCATTAATTCCAATACAATTTAAGCTTCTAAATTTTCTAATTCACAGCATGATTGGGATTTTCTAAACACTGTTTTAAATGAGGTTGGTTTTTGCTTGGTCATCTTTCTGTGTACTTACTCATTTATTCATGGAAGAGATAGTAAAGATATTTGTTTTGCATCTTTCTATATGCAAAGTGTTGAGGTCATATAGGAAACATGAGAGTCCTTTGCCTCTTGTCTTATACTCTGCAGGGAGAAGACATTATAGAGTTATGCAATTTATTACTTAATTATTATAGGTATATGTGTTATGAGTTATAATTTCATTTTTTATATTTTGTGAAGTACAAATTTGTTAATGTGATAAATTAACCACATTAATTTATATTAGATTAATTTATAATATTTTAAAATATTTTTGATATGGAGGAATAAGTTTTGTTAACTCTTGGAAAACTTACCTATGGAAAATAATTCACTGAAGGTTTCAACAAACCATTAATTTAATATGTATCAAGTGTATATATTTATTTATTAGTGTAAACATATAAAGACATACCATAGCTCATATGAGCATACATGCATACCTCTCCATACATATTACTATATCAAATTATATAAGGTGACTAAGTCTATAGATTTATAATTTTCACAGTACCTTATTAAAAAGTCTTCAGAGGAAATGTTCAATGAAAAAGCTAGACATCATCACTGTTGGCAAATATTTAGCATTAACCTTCACTTCTCTCCCTTTGTAGCAACTATTGGCTGCCATGGCAACCTTTCCCCCAGCACTGCACAGTTCTTTCAGATGAAAAGCACAAGGCCTTGGAGACTTCAAATGTCTCCTTACAAAGCAGTCCCAAACTTTCACCCTGGAGCCATTACCATCCTGGGCCTCAAAAGCCCTGGCTACCCCATTTAATTTATTATGTCCTGCTTCAATCAATACCACTCTGGAGCACCAGGAAGGAGAAAGCCCACTGCATTGTGTTGTACAGTGTATGCTCACAAAATGTAGCAAGACTTTTCTTATTTTTAATAATTTCTCAGTTGGGTTCCAAAAAAATTCAGAAGGTACAAGTAGTTTAGGCACCTACACTAATTTCTGTGTTGTTCTTTACTCCTGTCTTAGTGATCAACAGAAGTCACATCTACACTTCTGCTTTCCCCATTGTTAGTCCCCGACTCCCTCCCCTTATCCACCTGGATAATTGCTGTTTTCAATTTACTTTTCATATGGGAGCTCTAATTTTTGTTTTTAAAGAGAGTTGAGAACCACTAAAACGAGGGAAGGGGGTACAATTATAAATGATATCATGGTACCCTGGGCTGGTGGTTGTCAGTGATCTGAAGTTTCTTTTTAATTTTTCAAGTGACCCATTGCCAAAAAACAAGCTTCTCTATTAGTTGGAATCCTGGCTGTCATCACACAACTTAGGACCAGTGACATCATTCACAAGGCTGGGATGAGATACAGTGGTGGCTAAGATAACAATAAGAGGAACCTGAAGGTATAACTTGGCTTCTCTATAGCTCAGAGAGACAGAAAATAAGCATATTAATGCACCTGTAAAGTTATCTCTGAAAGCAACCGAGTGCCTAAGATGAAATGAGGCTGAGAAATGGGGTAACGATTCGGCAATGTTCATGAATAATCCTGAAAATGAGAGGTTCACTTAGGTGACATGAGGGAATCAGACAGCAGGGAAGCTTAGAGGAGCACATGACAAACAGGACATGATACTTAAGACAAGGCAGGAAGGTCACTCTGGGCCTGGAGTCAGTGTTGAGGTGAAGGAGGGAATAGCAGTGGGCCTACGGGGCTTGACGTGCTGAGAAATCATGTTTTGTAGGTTTGAGGGTCATGATGAGAAGGAGAAAAAACTTTCCACAGGGCAAAAATGCAATCCAAAGACGGTGAGGCTGTCCTATGGCTTTAAAAAAAATCAGAAAAATTACGGTCCTGCATATGTGTGTGCACACTGTGCTTGCAAAATTGCTTTCCTGAAATACCTTTCTGGATGCATCTATGGTTTGGTTTCTGTAAATAACAAAAGGGAAACACAGGAAGCCTAAGCAAATCTGGAGGTCAGAGCTGTGGGGCTCCAGGTTCTAGTTGCTGGGCTCTGCAAAACTTAGCTCTTAAGACTCCCCCTGTGGAGAGACGCTGTCCCTGCGCCAGCGTCTGTGCTGCAATAAAAATGTCTTGGAAGCAACCCTTGAGTTTGGCACCTTAGAGCACTCGGCCATTCTGATGCAGACTCAAGAATGCTCTTGACAGGCTACTGTAGAACAAGATCCTGCAAAATACTAGAAAAACAATGGGATCTGGACCAAGGGTCACGAAACCTGCTGCAGCTGAACATGGAGACCAGAGAGACCAAGACTTCCATGACCTCTGAGACCCAAGAGAGACCTCTGATTACCATTCCACTTGTATTTCTTTCTTTTTTTTTATCTCCAATGAATTGCTTGCAATAAGAAAACGTTATTTGGAAATAATACCTTGGCTTTTGGAAGTGCAGTTTGATGGACTCATTAGAGTTGGCCGTAAGTCACTAGCTTATGAGGGTCATATTGCTGTCATCAGGATTAAACATTTAGTGAGCTTTGGCCAGCTGCATACTTGTGGCTAAGCATGGTTGAGGATAACACATAGAACAGAATATGGCTTCTGTTTTCTTATCTTATTGGTTGATAACATAAAGCTCCTGCATTTACATGTTCTATGACGAAAGATTCAAGAAACCGTGTATCCAAAATGTCTAGAACAACAAGCATGCCTTTTCTGAACAAGGTGGCTTTTTCTCATAACTATTTCATAAAACATTGAGTATAAAAACTATTCACAAAATATTTATATTTAATTAATCCTTATGAATAATATTGAGATTGGAGATAAAAGGTATAGGGTTTATTAAAATTTCCAAAGAAATATGAGCATCCTAAGATTTTAGAATTTATGTGAGCCGTGGAACCAAGCCTTCCTTTAAAGAGGCTTAAGGACAAACTTAGAACATGGAACCATTTGGTTCCCCCAGGATATCAATTTGCAGGAAGAATAAAAACAAGATGGTTTGAATGGAGCAGAAAATACCAAAACAAATATTTCAGATAAAAATCAAATAAGTAAGTCAGGTAACAGACACTATGGCCAAGGCAACTCATAAAGAGAAATATTTAATTGGGGCTGCCTTTCAGTTTCAGAGTTCAATCCATTATTATCATAGTGGGAAACATGGCAGTGTCCAGTCAGACATGGGGCTGGAGAAGCTTGATCCGAAGGCAGACAGGAAGAGCAGTCTACAGGCACCTAGAAGGACTGCACTGGGTGGAGTATAACAGGAGGAAACCTCCAAAGCCCACCCCTATAGTGACCCACTTCCTCTAAGATGGCCGCAATTCCTAACAGTGCCACTCCCTATGGGCCAATTATATTCAAATCACCATACAAGCAAAACATAACTATATATAAAGTGAAATGAAGTTTATGGACGCTTGAGTGTTACTAAAGAAAATAGAACAATATGGCTTGTTCTCAAACCAAAAATTATGGTGCCTATAGCTTTGATGATGTATGGTCTGAAGGGATATTTAGTAGGTCCATGGATGAAAGTGGAAAGAAACAGTCTAACTATTAATATATCATATATAAACCTATATATAAATATAAGTATATATTTACATATATTATACATTAAAATATAAATTCCAGAGGTTGCTCCATACACCAAACATTGTATCTGAAATTCTGTGGAATTGGCTTCACTAAGAAGATACTTTGCTCGCAGCGGTTCTGCTGGAAGAAAAAAAAGCCATCCTTCTGATAGGCTCTCCGCACTGAACGTTAGCAGTCACAGTAGTTGGGATGAGTTTCCTTTTGTGCTATTAAGAGTTATAAAGCTTATTGGGCGCTACCATTACCATAATAACCTTCACTATCATTCAATTTATTACAATCTATTTCACATTCACTAAGCTAATGTGAAAACTAAAACAGATGTAAAGAGCGAGGAAGCTCCTAGAGTCAGCAGATCTCTGGTCCCGCGTGCGCCAGCAGCTGGCCCATCTGGCAGCAGCTCGGCTCCCTGTGCGGCAGTCGCCTGCCCGCCTCCCAGCTGTTTGCCAATCCCTCCTCTAGCTGGTGGAGAACCCCTTCCGTAGACTTTTGAAATCAGCTATTACTTGTATGAAACAATTTTCTCTTTTATTTTCCCAGACATTGTCCCAAGGCTTTCAGGTGAGGATTAAGTCTCAGGAACATTTTTTTTTCAGGACCATTTTTTGTGACATGGGTTGCTCCTTGGCAAACTAGTTCACCAAGTTTTATTCCCAGCACTCAACACACATTCCTTCTCCTTCCCAGTGCTGTTTCCTAAAGATTTAATTATAACACAACATATTCTTTTCTCTAGCAGATGATGTATCAAGAAAGTATGCATCCTTGTTTTTTGGGTGTGAGTAGGGAAGCTACTACTTCTGGTCCAGTCTCAGGATCTGAACAAGGCTAATCACAATTACCAAATAAAGGGAAGGTTCCCCAAGTTTTATTCCTGGTAGCACTTTGGCCATAATTACTGCTTTGACACTGGCCATAATCACTAAATATGCAACCCCAATATTTGGTGGCATTTTTTTCAACCAAATTTTTGGGAGTAAGTTCCCTAGTACATTGATATTTCATAAATGTAAAGTCAAAGTTAGGAATGATAAATATATGGTTTCACAATATTGACAGAAGAATGTGGCTAAAACGTGGACATTTATTTTTTAAGTGCATCTTCATTTAATTTCCTTTTTGTAAAAGAAAGTTCTTTGGGTTACTGATCTAACTATAATTTTAAAAAGATGGACCAAATCACCAAGCAAAGAGTACACATGGGGGATCCATGGCTCCAGCTGCATATGTAGCAGAGGATGGCATTATCTGGCATCAATAAGAGAAGCCCTTGGTCCCGTTAAGGCTCTTTCTCCAGTGTAGGGGAATGCCAGGGTATTGAGGTGGGAATGGGTAGGTGAGTGGAGGAGCGTCCTCTTAGAAGAATGGGGAGGGAGGATGGGAAAGAAGGAACTTAGAAAGGGAATAACATTTGAAATATAAGTACATAAACTATCCAATAAAATAGGGATATTTAAAAAAGATGTGTAAGAGAAGATAAATATGTTACTGTTTTATGTGAAGGTTCTTGATCCATTTGGTCTTGAGCTTTGTACAATGAGATAAGAATGGATCAATTTGCATTCTTCTACATGCAGACTGCCAGTTGAACCAGAACCATTTGTTGAAAATGCTGTCCTTTCCCCACAGGATGGTTTTAGCTTCTTTGTCAAAGATCAAGTGATCATAGGTGTGGGTTCATTTCTGGGTCTTCAATTTGGTTCCATTGTCTCTCTACCAATACTATGCAATATCACTATTGCTGTATAGTATAGCTTGAGGTCAGGCATGGTGAATCCTCCACAAGTTCTTTTATTGTTGAGAATAGTTTCTACTATCCTGGGTTTTTTGTTATTCCAAATGAATTTAAGAATTGTTCTTTTTAACTTTATGAAGAAATGAGTTGGAATTTTGATGGGGATTGCATTGAATCTATAGATTGCTTTTGGTAAGATGGCCATTTTTACTATACTAATCCATGAGCATCTTCTGATATCTTCAATTTCTTTCTTCAGGGATTGAAGTTCTTGTCATATAGATCTTTCACTTGTTTGGTTAGAGTCACAGCAAGAACTTGTGACTATTGTGAAGGATGTCGTTTCCCTCATTTCTTTCTCATCCTCTTTATCCTTTGAGTAGAGGAAGGCCACTGATTTGTTAGAGTTAATTTTATATCCAGTCTTTGCTAAAGAGCCTTACCAATACAGATGTGGATGCTCACAGCCAACCATTGGACTGAGCACAGGGACCCCAGTGAAGGAGTTAGGGGAAGGACGGGAGGATCTGAAGGGTTTTGGGACCCCATAGGAAGAACAACAGTATCAACCAATCAGACTCCCCAGAGCTCCCAAGGACTAAAGCACCAACCAAAGAACACACATGGAGGGAACCATGGTTCCAGATGCACATGTAGCGGAGAATTGCCTTGTCTGGCATCAATGGGAGAAGCCCTTGTTCCTGTGAAGGCTTGATGCTCCAGTGTAGGTGAATGCTAGGGTGGTGGCGAGTGAGTGAATGGGTGGAGGAGCACCCTCGTGAAGGCAGGGAGTGGAATAGAGGGCTTTCGGGGGGTGAATCTGGGAAGGGGAATAACATTTGAAATGTAAATAAACAAAATAACCAATTAAAAATTAAAAAAAATATGTGTTTAATTTCCATTTAGATTTTCTTACAAAATGTGGAAATTAGTATGAAACTCAATTGGATCACTTAGAATCATGTTCTAGTAACTACATAAAAGGTGAATGCTTGTTAATAAGTATAAGGCATAACATTCTTGCATCTCTTGCTGAGTGATTAGAAACCTAAAGATGTGAGTTTAGTTTAGTCTATACAGGCATGCAGCTCCTCTTACGGTGCTGTTTTGCTGTGACTCAGTATAATAAGAACCTGTATGTGGATTGTGTTTTCTTACTTTATTTGAGATAAACTTGCTTTTTGCAATAGACTTTAGAATTTTTTATAAACCTTATTCTCTAAAATTGTAATTAAGCAAAGTATACTCAATACTGTTAGCTTAAAATTTAACATGAAGCTTCGTGGCTTCTATTTTGAACACCAATTTTAACTAAACAGAAGTTCTTTTGGTTGTATAGACTTCAGGTCTGTCTAATTTAGCTCGTGAAGTCTTTATTTACATTTTACTTTTAAATAAATTTTGTTGTTTATAATGGTTTCCTTGTGATGTTTATATTTTTACAATACAAAGCATCTCATAAATCTACTCATATAAAGGATGCATATGTAGAAAAATGTTGATAACTCATAAACACATAAACAAAATATTAAGGGAATAAAAGGTATCAATTTAACTAAGGACTTCTTTATTTCACTTTGATTCTCTATTTCTAAAATTTTATTTAGTAGTAGAAATAACTCCCATATGTCTTAGTCAAAATATTCTCAAAGAATTAATAAAAATTCACTGTGATAATTCTGTATCAGGGCACCAATGACCACACCTTCATTTCATCACTCATTAGGAATACTATGCCTAGAACACATGACAACCCTGCTTACATGATGATCTTTTGCTGGGTTCTCTGCCATTGATTAGTATTAGACTACATGTCTAATGTGTACTCTATGGAGATAATTTGGTGGGTAGATACTTTAATCGATGCACTCACCTGTTTTTACTTCCCTAAAACATGAATACAGTGATAGGAATATTGTATTAACACAGATTTAAATAATTTCACAAATATTCACATGTTATATTTCATATTTCAATTCTAAGTATTTTATAATTCTCATGTAATTTCACTTTTACATACATGAAAATATGTTTCTCACAAAATCTTGGAGATTTCCTAGTTATCCATTCTATTGATTTCTAGCCCAGTTCTGCTTTTTTTTTTTTTCCGGAATAAGATGCGATGTTTATTCATTACAGTATTTCCAGACATGGTTTAGCATAGTATCTGATGCTCACTTAAAAATAGCACAAGTATTTGTGGCATTGGGTGTAGCATCAAAACATGAAAGTTATGTCAACTATTTTCATTGCTTTGTTCAAATCTATATTTTTACTGAATTTTGATGCTTTGTTCATTTAACTGCCAAGAGATATATGTTAGAAATCTCAAGTAACATTGTGTGTTTTAGTAATAACAGCTCTTTCTTCTTATAAACTGAAGTTATTCTTTTTTAATTAAAATATATATGTTATATTTCTGGTAGTTTTATTTTTACTGTCATAAATATTTCCTAATACCCTAGTAATATCTTTTTATATAGAGTCCACTTTATCTGGTGTTTTATGTCATTATATCAGGTTTTATATATAAAATTAAATCTAATTTGTTGTTGTAAAAATATAAAAAATAAAAAAAGTATTGTTGTGGTTTACCTCGCTAGGTCCAGGACCGCGGTGTCCCAAGACATCTGCTAGGTATCTTGGTGGAAACACAGCCCAACTCCGCGGTACACTCAAACCGACACATAAAAGAACACACAACACAATAATCTTAGATCCAATTGATAAGATATAATTGCCCACTTAAACATACAAAGCCCGGTACCATCCATCCCTTAGGAACATTGATAACAACCTGTAAATACACAGAGTGAAATCTTTACGTCAGCCTCCATTGTCCTGCCACGGCTTCTCTCCCTCTCCCTCCTGTCTCTTCTCCTCTCTATCCCAGTCTCCTCCTCTTCCTTCAAACTTCTCTCCCACCCATCCTTCCTTCTCCTCCAATGACAGGCCTCCTTCTATCCTGTACCTGCCGCTCACCTGTATTTTATAAATTCAGTGGGGAGAATTTTCTGGTGAAGTCACCTGATTCCTGAGTATGTGACTAGGCAGCTGTCCTTGGGGCAGTGGGATTAGCATCAAAATACAGATAACTCCAGGGCAAACCACAACATTCATTCTTTATAATGTGTTGCACATCCAAGATATTAAAGAAAACAGAAAATATGTTAACAAAATATATTCAATACTGAAAATGTAAAATTTAATGTGAAGCTTCATGTCTCTCATTCCAAATGCCTATTCTAATTATTGAAGATGTTTATTGATCTGTATAAACTCTGAGTCTAGTTAATCTTGATTTGTGTTGCTTTATTAAGTGTCAAGTTTTTAAAATAATAAAGTTGGTTGAAAAGAAAGAGAAAGAAGGAAAGAAGGAAAGAAGGAAAGAAGGAAGGAAGGAAGGAAGGGAGGAAGGGAGGAAGGGAGGAAGGAAGGAAGGAAAACAGAAAGGAGGAAATACCCTGGGTACCGTGCCCCAGGCCTACAGAGGAGAGTTGGGAGTGGTGAGATGCCCTGCTTTGTATTAGGGGTGGGAAGAGGTGCTCTCCTTTAGGCAGCTTAAAGAGTTTTGGAATTGTTCTGTTCTTAGTGTTCCAGATTTTGATAAGAAACATATGAAGTTAATGCTTGCCTACTAATCTGTGTTAACCTTCTTTAATATTTTAAATAATTGTTTACATTTTTGAAAGTATAACTGCATCATTTTCCCCTTTCATTTCCTCCCTCCAAACCTTTCTTTGTTCTTTTTCCAAATTCATGTGTTGAGGTCTTCTGGGTTTCCCTTGTTAGTTTCAGTATGGCTGTTTAAACATCATCTATAAATTTTCATAGATTTTTGATGTCAAATTCCAATTTGTAAAGATAATGAACAGAGGAAGAAAACTGAAGCTCTTAATTACACAACAAATAGCGTTGTGCAATCTATTTTTTTTCCTTTTTTTCTTTATTAACTTGAGTATTTCTTATTTACATTTCGAATGTTATTCCCTTTCTCGGTTTCCAAGCCAACATCCCCCCTCCCCTTCGATATGGGTGTTCCCCTCCCCATCCTCCCCCCATTACTGCCCTCCCCCTCAACAATCACATTCACTGGGGGTTCAGTCTTAGCAGGACCCAGGGCTTCCCCTTCTACTGGTGCTCTTACTAGGATATTCATTGCTACCTATGAGGTCAGAGTCCAGGGTCAGTCCATGTATAGTCTTTAGGTAGTGGCTTAGTCCCTGGAAGCTCTGGTTGCTTGGCATTGTTGTTCATATGGGGTCTCGAGCCCCTTCAAGCTCTTCCAGTCCTTTCTCTGATTCCTTCAACGGGAGTCCCGTTCTCAGTTCAGTGGTTTGCTGCTGGCATTCGCCTATGTATTTGCTGTATTCTGGCTGTGTCTCTCAGGAGAGATCTACATCTGGTTCCTGTCGGCCTGCACTTCTTTGCTTCATCCATCTTGTCTAATTGGGTGGCTGTATATGTATGGGCCACATGTGAGGCAGGCTTTGAATGGGTGTTCCTTCTGCCTCTGTTTTATTCTTTCGTCGTGCAATCTATTAAATTCAACACTGTGATGCCAAAATTGCTGAAGGCCAAAGTGATGTGAAGCAGCCTGTGGATAGAATCGTAAGTCCTATCAGTCCTAGAGATGCAGTGTACCAACTTCATAATCTGCTCAGTCATGTAAGTCAAAGTAGCACCCATCTTCCCTACTTGTTGGTCCTATTTTAGCTGGCTTGGGACATAATCAGACTCCAGGAACTCACCACCTGGCAGCCGTCTAACTCCTCTCTGACATGTCAGCTTGTCTTCAAATATAGTCCCAGAGTTCTCGTACTCTAGCAGTAAAGATAAGTTCTAATGATGTTGATAAATTCTACCACAGTGGCTCATCCTCGCAGTTCTTAATGGATTCTTCTGGATCTCCTTCATTCTCACACTCAATAGCTCGTGAAATAGCCTACAGCACCCAGACAACACAGAATCATGGAATTTTTCATAGCTAAAGAGTAAATGGTAATGTTCTTTTTGAGTCACATAACTACAGAAATAAAAAGGGTAAATGGGGCCAACGGAGGAACACAGGACTTTGTCACGCACAGCATGGGCTCTGAATGGACAATAGGAAGGTGTTTCTTCCAATACTTATTCATTAAAGAAATTTTTCTTTTAGATATTTGTGCAGGCTTTTTGAACTTTCAGGTCTATTCTTGAGTATTAATAACCACAAGAATTCCAGGGATTTAATGGTTCACTTTGCAAAATCGTAGGAAGAGAAAATGCTTAGAAGGTAAAAGGTTGGTGAGCCAAAGGTATTCAATCCTATTTTGGGTGAGCCCTTTCCAAGTCTTTGGAAGATGATAATAACATTAAAAAAAAAACACCATATGTCTGTTTTCAGCAAAACATACTCCCATGTGTCTGCTTTAGCAAAAACATCCTCTGATAAGACAATGTCCAGAAAAAATATCACATAACACACCTGAGTCTTCAAAAAACCAGAAATTTCCATTTCAATGAGTCCTGCTGCTTTAGGAAGGATGTCAAAATCATCTATGTAGAAACTGGAGCAAAACAAAGACTTGAAGAAAGACAAATGCAGATGCCCATGAAAGGAAAGAAAAGGGAAGTCAATGAAAGATGGGGCTATTCCATGAAGAATGAAAATGCTGGACTTGTGATGAACCAGTACATGGCTATCTGGGTGTGGCGAAAATTAGGCTGGCAACTCAGTTCATACCCAGTGACCAGGGCCATAGGCATAATTAAGGAAAAATTGATTTCCTTAAACACAACTTGCAATCTCGTCTTATTGCAGCATTTCTGTCAGGGATAGTAAACTTTGTGACCCAGATGGGCAATGAAAGTGGAGAATATTTCCATTTTCTCCTCTGTAGTAGTTACCACTTTGACTTCAATCCTAAGACAGATTTCAGGGTTTTAAACAAATAAGTTCTTCCTTTTCCAAATCTCATACTTAGACAAACAGTTTAAAGCAAAAGCTCAGGATCCAGTATTCTATTTCTGCTCTTTAAGAATAAAACCTTTGTTTCCTATTCATATAATCTTTGGTTCTAGACACACACACACACGCGTGCGCGCGCACACACACACACACACACACACACGCGCACACACACACACACGCGTGCGCGCACACACCCACACACACACACCCATACACACACACACAGGGGGAGAGAGAGAAAGAGAGAGTGACATACACACTTCCACACACACACACACACACACACACACACACTTTCATACACTCACACACACAGGTGAAAACTAATACACTTGATAATAGAGTTTTCATAAGTAATTCCATCTGCACATATTGTTTTTTCAGACTTATTTTAGAAAATTAGTGCAACATATTAAAATCAACTGTTAGGCAACTTTGTGGTTTTGCCTAGAACTTTATTTTGGAGGTGAGCCATTATTAGATAGTATCTAAATCTGGACTATGGTTTAATTATACATAGTGCTCCTTAAGGCTTAAGAAGGTAATTTCCCAACTTTAAAAACAAAACAAAAGAGAGATTAGGCAATCTGTCTTTTGTTGGAGTCTTACTGCATTGATTATGTCTGTCTATTATTTTAATTTTTATGAATTTATTATAAGGAGTTTTTCAACATTTCCCTATCCATCTTGCCATGCCTCAATGTGAGCTGATCATACAACAGATTTGTTGTCTCTTATTTTCTCCAAGATTTCCTTTTGGACCATTTGGATTTGATATTCCCTATCAGATTGGCAAAGCATGAGGAACAGGGTGTAGCCAGAATTTTATATAGCGTTTTTTGTTTGCTTTATTGTCATTATACCATATGTCCAACATAGGTTGTCTTGGAGGAACTCACAGAAATCCCAGGTATGTCACTCAGGACCACAGATTGTAATCTGAAAGGCTTATGGGAGATATAAATGTTAAGCAGAAGTTCTAGAACCATCTATAGTACAATAATCTAGTGTTTAAACATGTCTACATAGTTTAAGTTTACATGTCTGTTAATACCTTTAAAGTCTTGAATAATTTTGTGGATCACTCTTTTGTCTCCAGGAACTGTGATCGATGCACAAAGGATGATAAGGGAGGCAAAGTGGTCAACTTCAGTCAGTTTATAGTTTCTAGAACATCTAGTGCAGTACTACAAGTCACACTATGTTAAACCCACAGATGATGTGTAACACAGTGGCAGCGTTTTGCTTCCAGATTCCTTCATCAAAATGTTTGTGAAATGTTCATCATGCATTGTTAGAAGAGACCTGTGAATTATGTAACCGATAATGCTTCAGAGCTTGAAATATTCCCAGCTTACTTGTTTTATAGTTAATAAACCCATAACAAACCATCTGGTAAGTCCTGATTGGAGGGCCAGCATAATCAAATAGTGAATTTTGATTGCTGGATTCTCCACTATCTATGATGACAGTGATGTTCTTTTTTGAAACAGAAGAGGAAGTTGACACAAAATAGTAATGCAATTATCCATGTTTGCAAAATTAACTAAAAAAACAAACAACAACAACAACAACAACGACGACGACGACAAAAACAAAAACAAAAAACAAAATCAGTTAAGCTGGGCACTTAATGTAGAATTACGTACAACTGTGCTGTTGACCACTGCTCTACCATGAAGATCTTGATATTTGAGGATCTGAATTTGAGTTATAATTATTTGTCTTGTTTGGGTTTCAGATTTCTCATTTGTCTTTCAAGTCCAGGAATTCTAAAACTTTTTGCAAAATACAAGTTTACACTTTACGTTTGTTCATAAAGCCTTGCTCACCTCTTTTTAAATATTATTTGTCCTTCCTTCCTCCAAACAGGTTTCTACAGAAGAAGGCATGACTCTTGCTCGAGACTACAACTGTGCCTTCTTCGAGACCTCTGCAGCCCTTCGATTCGGTATTGATGATGCTTTTCAAGGCTTAGTGAGAGAAATACGCAGGAAGGAATCCATGCTGTCCTTGGTGGAAAGGAAATTAAAGAGGAAGGACAGCCTGTGGAAGAAGATAAAAGCCTCGCTGAAGAAGAAGCGAGAAAACATGATATGAGGCCTTGCTTCTGCATCCTTCGTGTCTGTCTTTGTGGGCTTTATCATCCAGACAACTGTTCATATCTCCATCTTCTCTCTCTACCCACCTCTCCCTGTCTTTCTGTCTGTCTGTCTCTCAACATCTAACTGCAGGCAGAAATTAGACTTCTTTAACTGTATGTCTTGAGGTAGTTTTATTTTGCCTTTAACAGCTGGGTAGATTTTGTCAATCAGCTGGATAGTGCTTTACAGATTTCACAATATATTACCAAATAAAATTAACATTCCAATTGCCTCATTTTCCTGTAAAGAGTAGCTTCATTTTGTATGCTGTCTGGCTATAAAGAAAATATGCAAACTTGTAACTGGGATGATAAAAGGCTTAGGGGATCTGCTTTCGCCTGATAACCCTGGTTGTTTGCATTTCACAAATCTGTAAATAATGAAGAGGCTGAAATAGTTTAAAGGAAAAAAGAAAACAGTCCTGTGTCTTCTCTTAAGTGGAAGAGTCTTGCTATTTCTTCTCGAGTCCTCTACAGATGAGCATTAGAGAAATTATTGATAATAAGAACTTAGTTTGTGTTGTAACAAAAATTACGTGTCCATATTCACAGTGCGCAGCCTTTCATACACTTCTATAGAAGTATCACAGTGGAGTTACTGTGCTGAAAGTATGTTATCTGTTGTAGAGAGAAGCAATGCTATGAACTTGGTGGTATGTATGCCCAAGAAAGGACCCTTTGCCCCTCTCTGTGAATCTTTCTTAGAATTGCTTCACCTGCACAGTGGCCGTCTGTCTGCAGGGATGCGGCCTCCACATACTAAATGTTCTCTTTATATTAGTAAATTCCCTGTCTCTATTTCAATGAAGTATTACAAGAAGCTGACATCAGAGATGTTGTTGTTATTTGTCTTATAATGGTTCATTGTGTAAAATAAAACCTCTCGTTCAGCCATTTCCCTCTTGTGCAAATTAGTTTGTTTAAATTCAAGCTCAGAGAGCAACCACTGGAAAGAATGATAATGGATGCGTGTTGGGAGGAAAACCGAAAAGCTAAGCCTAAAACGGAATCCGTCAGAACAATTTTCCTGGATTGAGGCCAGTTTTATCATAAATTAGAGAACAGTAGAATTGAGGAACAAGGGTGTTGTTCGGCAGGCAGTCTCTTTCTCATTTTGGGCTCACAGTGACCCTGAAAGTGGCTTAGTATTGAAAACAGAGAAATGAATTATTCTAACACAAACCCCAACTTCCTGTAGTTTGGAGTGACCTGGCAGAGTCATTCCAAATCTACTCTGGTTATTTCAGAGTCACTGAACTAGCAGTGGAATCATAAATACTTGTAAAGGAAAATGATACATTTCACATGTATATAAACAACGGAGATACAGGTTAGGGGTTATCAATTCTTAGCTGTTGGAATAAAAATGTGTTAGAACATTATATTTTGTAGTCACTTTATACTTTAGATTAAGATTCCTTTCTTTTTTTTTAACTAGGATATTCATTGCTACCTATGAGGTCAGAGTCCACGGTCAGTCCTTTCCTTTCTTAATCCTGCAAAATGTTTTTGTTTTTGTCTTTAGGTCTTAGGATCAAAAGGTTGATGTTACTGATCTTTTGTTGTGAATTTTTCTGAAACCGTATCTTTTATACATATTTCATTCATCCTAAAGTTCTAATAAAACCAAATACACTGTAAATTTCTCTCCTAAAATGCACCATTAAAAAGTTATATTGCAAAAAGGAAAGAAAAGAAGATGAAACCTATTATTTTATAAAGAGTGTAAGTCACTAGAAAATAAAATTTATATTAAGTTGACATATAGTAGTTATAAATGCAAATAAAGCTCCCTGAGGTACAGGGCTCTGATAGTTAGAACCTGTCTTTGCTGTCTCCTTCCTCGGGGTTGGCATGACTAATCCTTTTCTTTCTTTGGTTAAAGTGGCTCATTCACCTCCAGCGTGTCCTTTGTGTCCTGAGGCAGAGCCTTAAGCCCCTCTACTTATCACCCTGTTTTCAAGGAAAATGCAATTTAGGAAGTAATTGGCACTATTTCCTCTCCATCAGTCTATTTATTTGTAAATCTAGCGATTTAAATCTAGTAATTTCCTCGTGCACATGTCATACTTGACACATTTTCTATACAACCAAGTGCTTAGGAGTTTTATATTTCCTTTGACTTTTAAATACTTTGTCATTGACTTAAGTTCTCACTTTATGTTACTTTTACTTCTTCTTTTTTCTTTCCTCCTCCTCCACCTCCTCTCCCTCCTCCTCCTCCTCCTCCTCCTCCTCCTCCTCCTTCTTCTTCTTCTCCTTCTTCTTCTTCTTCTTCTTCTTCTTCTTCTTCTTCTTCTTCTTCTTCTTCTTCTTCTTCTTCTTCTTCTTCTTCTTCTTCTTCTTCTTCACTATAGCCCTTGAGTAAATAGTTTGTGTAACTTAAAATATTTGTACATAATTAATAATTTATGGTAATTTAATTTCATAGCTTAAAAGACTCTGGAAGTTGGGTTAGAGAATTTTTTTCTCTATAGATACTTTGATACAACAAAAAAGAAGTTACCAAAAATTCACCATCAAACTAATAGTATTTGAGACAATTATTACCAGCAAGGGCAGAATTACATCTGAAGCACAACTTTAACCCAGTTTTCCCTCTAGATACCTTAATGCCAGAAGGAAATACTTCATGGATCTAGGTATTTCCTCTCAAGGACTATGGAATTATTCCAGCTGGCATAAGATTGAAGTATTAGAGTTTTGTCTCTAACCATAGTCTTTTTGGGTCATGTCTTTAAATCCTTAAACATGTCTATGTTATTCTATCTATACTTCTAGTGATTCTGACATTTTCTAGCTTAGGGCCTCCAAACTATACCAAACTTTCTCCTTTACACAATCCTTAAACTCCTTTAAACATAGGCATAATAAAAACCTTGCATCTCATTACCTATTTTTTTCTATACCAGAGCATCCAGAAAAGCACAATGAATGTAATGCAATTTCTACAAAAGATTTATTAAATTACCTTACCTACTTACAGAGAATATAATTTCTAGAAGAGAGATATACAGGGTGGAGAGCCAGTAAGTCTGTAACAGCTCATTTCTAGTAGAATCGTCTGAAAGAGAAAAGAGACCAGTGATATGACCAGTACCTGAGGCTAACCTCCCTTCTACCAGAAGGCCATGATCACAACCGTTAGTTTATGAAACCATGCAACCTCATTGATAAAGGTTTTTGCCATTTGGTTTCTGACTTTCTTAGCCTTTTCTTTTTATAACAAATATTTGTGATAATTTAGAAATGGAAAAGAGTCTTACTTGTACATTCATTTTAGTGTTCAGGTTTATGATTGAATGGCTTTGAGTCTTTTGGATCTGTAACAACAAAAGCATAAAGTGTAACAAAGCCACTTACCTCATAAGATGGGTGGGGAATGATTGGACAATGACTAATCCTAAGGTACACATCATAAGAGGGAGCTCATGCCTGACACTGCCTGAATGACTAGGAACCAGAAATTGGATAGCCCAGAGATCTAAGATAGAAACACATTTGACTGGCAATAAAAAAAAATGATTCCTAATGATATGTAGACCAGAGTCTAGCATAATCATCATCAGATAGGCATCAACCAGTAACTGATGGGGGCAGATTCAGAGACACACGGACAAGCGTTATGCAGATCGTGGGGAACCCCACAGAAGAGGGAAAGGACTATGGGAGACAAATGGGACAAGGACACCTAAATAAGGTATCCTTGAATAAGTCTCACAGAATCAACTAACCAAGGCTTGCAGGGGGGTTCATAAAAACTGAAGCAACAGTCAGGGACCCTGTATGGTTCTGAGCTAGATCCTCTGCATACATGTTATGGTTGTTACCTGGAGTTCTCCTGGGATTCCTGGTAAAGGAAGTAGACATTGTCTCTGGCTCTTTTGTCTACTTTGGGGACCCTTTCCTTCCTACTGGTTTGTCTCATCCAGTCTTGAAATAAGGGTATGCGCCTAGTATTATTGTGAATGTTATGCCTTCTTTGGTTGCTGTCCCTGAGGGGTCTGGTCTTCTCTGAAGGGAACCTGAGAAGGAGTAGAACTAAGGGAAAAAGAGATGAGGAGGGACTTGGAGAAGTGGAGAAAGTGCAGTTGAGATGTAATATATGAGAGAATAATAATTTTTAAAAGTTCTTCCATAAAGTGTAAATGATTATCAGTGATTTTAATGCCATTTTTAAAACATTTCGTAGTAATAAACAGAGAGATAAATTAAATAAAAGTGGAGTGTCAAAACCTTCAATAAGAAAGTTCCCCTGTATAGATGAGGAAGCAGGTCCAGAGGAAAAACACTGCAAGCTTGACAAGTCAGACAGGCCTTCTGTCCTGCTTTCCAGTGGTCCTTGCCCTCCTCTCACTGTTTCTTAAGACTTTTGCAGAGGAGCAGCCATTTTAACAGTGACTGTGGAGTCATCCTCATTTGATGCTTACTCGTCCCTCATATGTACAGCAGACAGAGAGATGCCGGGACAACGCCAATTTTATCAGATGAAAAATTCTAGCCCCAACTTTTGCTAGAATGCCTTTAGGTTATTGTTACATCATCTAGTTTTAGTAAAAATTATTTTTAAAAATATAGCAAATTTTCTGACATTCCTAGCCACTGAAGATCATAATAAAAATTTATTCTCTGGATGATCTATTTTGAATTTGGGACATTTCCTGACTGTCTCTAGAGATGTAATTTAAACCATCTAAGAGATAAATTTAAAATATCTTTTCTTGAATAGATCCATAATGACTCTTTGAAGTATTCAAAATATGGGGTTTGCTTACCCTTTGTCGGTTAGGCAGACAGGATGCAGAACACACTGCTTTGTAGACTACTCGTTCCTTCAATAGATAATGAGTATAGAGTCAGCTAAAGATGTTTAAATGTATTGTTGGTAGGAAATGCTGGATTCACAGAAATTTGACTACATAATTATGTGGAAGAGGACAGGGGAAACATAAAAGTATACTCAGTAGGATAGTATCATGAAACATGGAGTAAGTAACTATGAGCTATAGACTCAGTGTCCTCATCTGAGCTGCAGCCGAGGAACAGACTTTATGATTTGGGGTTAGGTACAGTTTCGCCTGCTTACACACCAAGAAGCTTTTGTTTAAGATGGGATCAGGGTCAGGCATTCTCTAATGGTTTGGGTTAGTCTTCGCATGCATTGTGCAATGAGACAATTTATTGTGTGTATGCAATTATTTTCTGATCAGTAATTATTTCAAGATGCAAACTGAGTTCTAGAAGACACAATTTTTCCCAAAGAACTAGGTTTTAGCACTGTATTCCTGGAATTTACAGCTGATTCACTGAGAAAGATAACTTTGAACTGGAGTCATCATATTCAAATTGGCATATCCTATGGTGCCAGGGAGAATTATGGGATGTCAATATTGTCAACTTTAGGAGAGCACAAAGGTGTTTATATTGTTCATATTAGGAAAACTCAAACGAAGAGGCCACTTTCCTGAATACTGAAGGTTGAGGTGGTGTAAGACGGTGAAACCCCTAGGTACCAAGAATAGAGAGGGGAGGTTTGGATGTTTCCTCAGCAAAGCCATTCTGGGCTTTAGCTCTGTGATTGACCCATGCCTGGTAAATTAGGGCCATAGTTAATGAGTCTCTGATATATTGAAACCGAAAATGACTTTACCATAAGGCATTTGTATCTATTAAAGTTAGATTCTGTTCCTTATTCTGAGAGAAGTAAGAGATCATAAAAGGGCTCAGTGGGGAATGAAATAACAAGTATTTGCTTTATGAACAGGTAGCTCTTGGTGGGAAGAATAGACAACAGAGTAAACTATTATGTGCTATTGTTTCTTAGCAATCATCTAACAAACATAATTACTTAGGGCAAAATAAACATTTAAAAGGATTGGCTTCATTCTGAAGAAAAGTTTCACTATAATTTTCTCAGTAATATTCACACATTCTTGAACTTCTCTTTACAGAAAATTTTATAAGACCCTTCCCTGAACATATCAAACAGTTACTCAGAACAAGAATTTCAGCAGAACTCACTAATCTGTGTCCAGGAAACAATGGCTGCTGTCTGCCACAGTTCGATTGCTTCTTCCTACTGTATTGCCTAGGAAGCAGATCTGCAATGTTAAGGCAAGAGTGCCTCCATGGTGCTGTTCTAGGTGCTGACTTTCCCATGGTACTATCCAAGTTCTATTGAAGATTCTGAGACTTTTCAAAGTTCTGTCCAGCCTGTCAAATCTTCTGCAGTGTTCTCCAGAGTGTTTAGCTTAGTTAGGTTTCTATTGTTCTGGTGAAATGCTCTGACCAAAAAGCAACTTGAGCAGGAAAACCATATTTCATCATACCATGTAAAATCACTGATCAAAATCAAGGCAGGAACTCAAACAGGGCAGGATCATGATGACAGGAACCAAATAGAATCTACAGAGGATTCCACTTACTGGCTTTCTCCGCATGGCTTTTTCAGTCTGCAATCTTATGAATCTCAGGATTGTTCACCCAGGAGTGGCAGCTACCACAATGATCTGGGCATTTTCATATCAATTACTAATTAAGAAAGTACTCCCATAGGATTTTCTAAAGGCTTTACGGAGAAAGGCAATTTCTCAATTGTGGTTCTTTCTTCTCAGATAACGCTAACATGTACCAAATTAACAGACAGACAGACGGACTCAAAAACCTAGCCATTACAGTATTAAATCTTCCATAAGTGCTCTCTAGGGTGATATCATCTGAAAGCTACTTTTTATCTGATATCTTTATTGAACACATTCATTCTCTAGAGTGCATTCTTAGACTCAGAACTCACATTAGAAACTGATGGAGATGAGATAGGTCTCCCATGTTTTCCATTGTTCAATGGTATAATTTGTTGAGTTTATGGAGCATCTTGCAGAAAAGAACAAAAAAGGAGAAGAATATCAAACTCAATCAAGAGATTCAAATATATTTGTAAATCACACTACAGAGTTCTCATGAAGAAAAGTTGTCAGCATGAGAGAGGTTGCAGGTAAGGGAAATGGGTATAGTAAAGATGTGTGGCATTTGTTATCAACTAGATATTCAGGTATTTAAAATTTTTCACAAGATATAGGAGTTTTCATGTTGACACAATTTTTAGATACTATGAATGAATAAAAGGAAATTGACATATAACCTTTCATGTTTTCTTCCAACCCTAGATTACATCATTAAATTTTCTAATTGAGCATTGTCTAATCAGGTTAACTTTTAAAAAATAATTAGGACCTCTAGAGAGATACCTATATGAGGAATTGTAAAACATTTACTTAGAAAGTCAAAATTCTCAGCAGCAACTATCAGTTAAAATGTATTAGTGGAATGAAGTGACAAATATACATTATTCCTTTGATATTCCATGTACAGTATATCCTGAGGATTCTCCAATAGTTGTCAGTAAAGAAACTAAATGTGGAAGGTGGTAGATGAGTAGAAATTTCCAGAACTGAAAAACATCACATTAAATTTCTCGAGTGTTCCTTTACTTCTATATCTCCTCAAATTTCATGTTGAAGAAGATAAAAAAAATCCCCAAACATTAGAATACAAGAAAGAGAAGAAATGATCACAGCAAGAAGGCCATTTTCATTCATCCAAACAGACCTGACCCCAAAGGAAGCAGATATGTCTTCTTGTCCTTAGCTTTCTAACAGCAAGGGCAGTGAGAAAATAAATACCTCCCATTTAAGCCAGTGACTATAGTGCTTCCTAATAGCATCCCCAAAATTTAATAATCATCTATTTGAAAACAGTTTTCTGAAAATGGAAGAAGGAATACTTCTAAACTCATCTAAGAACTTTATACTGATACAAAATAAGAAAATGCCATAAATGCAAAGAACATAAAACATATCTTATAAACCTTGACGCAAATATTGATGTTATATTTGTATCATGAAAGTAAAGTAAGCACAATAAATTCATATATATGAATAAATTCATATATATATATATAATCTGTCATGTGCACCTGACAAGTAGTAGAACCCTTATGTGAACAGGTAATAATTTATCTATCATATCACCTTGTACAGAAAAATAATTTCAGAAAATGGAATGGCAACTCATCATAATTAATTAAAAAGATCAAGTGAAATATCAGAAAAAGCTCTCTGCAATTTAAAACTTGAAGGAGAAAATTTGATTGAGCTTGAAAATGTGAAAAAATGCCAGTTTAGACATCATTCCTAGCAATAAAAGGCTGAATGTTTCCCTCCGGGGAGATATGGTGATACTCATACCATCACTGGTGTTTAAGATAGTATCGAATGCTCTGTCCACTTCATTAAGGTGAGGACATTAGACAGACGATAATTATAAATGTATTCTGATGGGCAAGAATGAGACAAACTGATTACTAATTGAAGACAATGTTTTCTGTATAGATGTCTCTAAGGAATCCATAAAAAGAATAAAATTTACCAACATCACATGATAGAATATCAACACAAAAAATTGTTCCAATTTCTCTGCACCAAAATACTAGAAACAATGAAAAGGAGTACTACCATCTACAATCGTTTTAAAGATCATAAAATGAAAATAAATCCATGTAAAACATACAGGATTTATGTGACAAAAATGTTATCATTAGAAGGTTCCAAATAAAAAAGGCCACCCAGTCTTTCCCTGTTATAATACCTATGAGCCATGTCAATAACCAGCATGGCATGATAGCCCTGAGGGACAGTAGTGGCACTCATACCTTGGCAGTAACTAGCAGCGCTATAATTGGACTTGAGATCCACACAAGAAGAAGCAATCCATGATTGATTCTATAAACCTGGTTAACTACCCAGTAATAGTCAAGGGATGGACATTGGGGGAATCTACAACCACTCACTTACTAAAACATCAGGAGTCCTAGCAATGATCTAAGCATTTGTCCTTATGCCCACAGGTAAGTTTATCATGGCAACAGATCGAAAGTACTCCAGAAAGCCACAACCAATCAAAATTCAGAGTTGTGGAGCACAGTCCCAATGAATGATCTACAAAACACTCCCATACCAAAGGCTCAGAGGCCATCACAGAAGAGTGGAGGAAGAAAGATTGTCAGAGTCAGAAGCTCAGAAAGTTTGCTGTGAGATTGTGTATTCTAGCAATATCAGAAGTGCTGTTTGTAAAATATCACCAACATCGCTACCCAAACATGAACTGGACAAGGCAGACATGATCAAATAAGTCAAATTGCATGGATAAAAGCATACAAATCATCCACACTACACAAAGAACTACAGGCAACCAAGGAATACTAAGGGCCATAGAAGTGGTCTTCCACTGAAATCCTAAATAATCAGCACTGAAAACATAATACAAGCAATTAAACAGACTTAGCAGGTCATATTTAGGAATAGATAGATAGACAGATAGATAGATAGATAGATATGTATATCCATGCAATAACAATTAATGAAAAAGGGCAATAAATTTGAAAGAGACCAAGAGAATGTGTGGGAATGTCGGGAATTAGGAAAAAGAAGGGTGAAATATAATTACAGTATAATCTCATAATTTTAAAATATGTAAAACAATAAAATGCAAATTTCAGGGTAAATCTCTAATGAGTTTCAAAATAAAAAACCTTTGACTTTAGATATGCAGAAAACTCACAAAACTCAAATTTAAAAAGATAATTAAATTAGAAAGCAGGCTAGTAGAGAGACATTTCACTGAAGATTAAACAGATGGCAAATGAATACTTGCAAAGATTTTCAGCATCAATATCCATTGTAGAAATGCATATTAAAACTGCATTAAGATTAGCACACCTCTCAGAACAGCCCTAGGTACAAATACTGATGGTACAAACTGCTTGGGAATGATGGTGATAGCCTGGGCCTGGCCAGCCATGTATTCCTGGCGGGAATGTGAATGGTTTAATCACTATGCTGACTACTTGGCCAGTTCAAAGTGAAGTATTCATCAAATGGTCTTGCAATTGCAAACTTGAACATTTAAGATTTGGGGAATGGGGATCTGGGGATAGTCCCAGCAAGTCCCAGATGCCAGGAAAGCAAGTGGATCCCAGGACTCAACAGGGATGAGATTAACTCAAAGGCCCAACACAGAGGAGAGAGAAACTGTAGAGACCATATTCAGAGGTTAGGCAAGACTCCTGGTTGGGGGATGGGGCAACCCACTCATCTCCAAATTTTTAACCCAGAATGGCTCCTGCCTAAAGGAAATATGGGGACAAAGTGTGGAGCAGAGACTGAAGGAAAGGCCATCCAGAGACTGCCCTACCTGGGGATCCAGCCTGTATACAGACCCAAACCCAGACACTGTTGCTGGTGCCAGGAAGTGCTTGCCAATAGGAGACTATTATAAGTGTCAGGCTGCATAATACAGAGGTGGATGCTCACAGTCAACTATTGGACTGAGCATGGGGACCCTAATGGAGGAGTTAGAGAAAGGACTGAAGGAGCTGAAGGGGTTAGCAACCCTATACAAAGAACAACAATATCAGCCAACCAGATCTCCCAGAGCTCCCAGGGACTAAACCACCAACCAAAGAGTACACATGGAGGGACCCATGACTCCAGCAGCAGATGTAGCAGAGGATGGCATTATCTGGCATCAATGGAAGGAGATGCCTTTGGTCATGTGAAGGCTTGATTCCCCAGTGTAGGGGAATGCCAGGGTGGGGAGGTGGGAGTAGGAGGGTGGAAGGAAGAGCTCTCAAGAAGAAGGGGGAGGGGGAAGGGGATGGGGGATTTCTGGAGGGGAAACTGGGAAAGGGGTTAACACTTGAAATGAAAATACATAAAATATCCAATAAAAGAAGATTCGTCAAGAGATCTGCACATGCGTGTTATTCATGAAAGCCTCAGTCCTTGTAACTAAGACCTGGGAACTGACCAAATGTCCTTGAAAGGGTGAGCAAGGTGAGCAGATGTGTAAACTATGGCAAGCTATCCACAGCATATGACTCAGCAAAAGGCACAACAAACCCTAGACGTTAGATGGACTTGTAGGAAATCATGCAGAGTGAAAAAATGCCAGCTTTAACATATTGCATGATTTTATGTAATATTCACGAAATTATGTCATCAGAGTGCTAGAAGAATGTGGCTGTGGTGACATAGGAACAGTGAGGCCAGCAGGTAGGTTTATACATAAACGAGTCACACCCAGAATATTATGCAGGTGAGATTCTTGATTTTAATGGTACTTGCACAAATAGTGTGTGATGAAATTGTACAGGACTATATACACATACACATGTATGTTCCTGTAAAACCAGAGAACTGAGTAACTCCAATAAATATAATAAAAATAACTTACACTGCTCTCAATACGTGTGGGAAGTAGTTTTATGGAGTGCTAGTTACCAATTGGGTCTAGTAACATGGATTATGAAAACTATACATCACATGAACTGGAACTGTCATTAACAAAAAAGCTGCAAGTAAAAGCATAGACTTTGTCACAGATTTTCCTGCTCTCAGGAGAACCACACAAGTTGGGCAGAACCCCATGAGCTATCCACAGCTTAGCTGAGCGACATCTGAAACTACATACCCTGTTTTTTGCTGCTAAGGAGGCAGTCTTGCTGTGATAAAAGCTGCTATCTTTTTGTTTGTAGATGAAGGACTGGGCCAGAGCCTGGCTTCCCCTTTATTTCTCTGGATGCTGCACTCCAACACATTCAGGTTACTCTTAGGAACTGTGATTAAAAACTGCGAGTGTAGGGTGATCCAAGCCTACCCAGACAACTGCACTGTAGTACGCCTGTTGACAAATTAATTATGTAAAAGTAGATGCTACTACCATTAGAAAAACAAACAACATATGTATAAACAGACGAAAATAAATCCCAAATAAACTTATGGCTTGCCAGACTATAAATTACAATAAAAAGTAAATTGGTCAAGCCCGTAAAAATTGTTTAGAGTACATCAATATGAGATAGCATAGAAATAAAATATGTCCAACCATGATGCTTCTGATTACTAAAAATATAATTAAAACCAGTGAGTGAAAATTATTTCATATGGAAACATTCACTCTATGGTGGTGAGGAGGACCAAACTCTTGGAGAAATTTACCTAACAAAATATACTAAAAGGATAAATAATTACATGAACTGTCACAAGTGTCCAAGTGGTGCCACGACATCTGTTCACCATTTATAGGAAATGAAAAGCCATGCATCTGACATAAACACAGGATATCTTTGTGTGGGGAATGAGCAGGGCAGAGAATCTAGAGAGGTAAGGCACGGAAATCAGAGGTGGAGAGAGATTACAGAGAAGAGATTTTTAGATCAAAATATTTAGCAAGTAAATGCAAAATGGATCGATTAGATAGATAGATAGATAGTAGATAGATAGATAGATGGAAGAGAGATAGAAGATAGACAGACAGAGGACAGATAAGAGAACTTGAAAAGTGCCAGTTGCAAACTTGGGACATATTTGGTCAGGTTTGGTACATGGCAGAAACATTGAGGAGGGAATGAGATTCAGGAATGTTTTCTAGAAGAATTTTTCTTCCCTCAAGGAAAGTAAATATTACCTAGAGGCTGACTCTGGAAAAAGCTTCCCATGTGAGCCTGGACTAGAAAGATAGTAAATCAATGTCCCCTAGGACTTGTCTAGGATCTGTCTTTTACTTGGTATTTGTAGTCTTTTAATTTGATTGAATAAGCTCAAAGTTCTTTTCATTCAAAGGTATCTACCATTTGAAGCTCAATTATTTAAGAAGAGATGATCTTAAATAATCAAATAAACCACAAAGATTTACATAAGTTCATTTTTCTGAGCTCCAAAGATCGACGTCTTTGTCCTGTTTAGCTTTTGTCAGCTTGACACAAGCTAGAGTCATTTGGGAAACTGGAGTCTCAGGAAAGAAAAGCAGGACATTTTCTTGATTAATGACTGATGTGGGAGGGCCTAGTCTTTTGAGGATGGTGCCATTCTTGGGAAGGTGGTCTTGAGTTGCATAAGAATCAGGGCTAAGCAAGTTACGGGGAGTGTCTCCATGGCATTCCCAACCTCAATATTTCTGCCTTGAGTTCTCACCTTGACTTCTCTGGATGATGGATTACTTTTTTCAATAATTAACTTTCTGTCCTGATGTTTTATCACAATAGAAATTCTAACTAAGGTGTTCATAATCTGCTAAATGACAGCAATAGTGATTTCTATTTTGTAGAGCATTCTAAAAAACAAATGAATATCTAATATAGCCTGATAAATGGGTATTAAATGAACATAGCTAGTACTGAAGTTAATCACCTTTCAGTGTGGACATTCCATAGAAAACATTGGAATTCTGATCATAAATATACAGATTTTTCTTTGTCAGAGAGTATCTAGGTCCACTTAGAAGCATACTTAGCCTTATACCATCTAAGAATCAAAAAGCTGAAATGTCTTGTATAAAACAAAGATGATATGTGGTTCTTCAAATAGAGAGAAAGAAAAACATTCCCTTTATTGGGACTTCTCCCTCAAAGGTGCTATGGCTGAGACCTCATTCTCAAAGAGAGTCTTGTCCTCTGAGAATTCAAGGTACTCTGAAGTTCACACTGAAGGCTGCTGATGGTTTCCTGAGTCTTATTTTCTAATCAAGTCAGTGACCTTTAAGTAAATCAGAGTCTTAAGCAAACAGGACTTTTGTTCTCACTGATATTGCAGCATTAGTCAACACATTAAATGTTCTTTAATTAAAGTGATCTTTCAACATGGCAATTCTTCAACATATCAGCACAACAATTAACTAGTTTGAAACAACACCCGTGTGATCTAGACAGTTCTCTTTTAATTATTTAAAGAGACATAATCTAAAAGGTCTTTGATAAATACTGTCCAAACAGGCTTTTTCCAGAGGCTAAGAAATGGAGCACAGGATGACTGAAACTCTAGGAAAAGGAGCTACTACCCCAGGGTAAAATGTACTGCTTCATACAAAATTATGAATTTCATTCAACTATGAAAGTCTTTAGAGAAGATTTAAGGACTCCATGTTTCAAAAAGAAGAAGACGGAATGAGTAAAATCAGAGACAGCATATTCATTTGTCATTTGGCCTTTCCAAAGTTAATCCTAAGTAGATAAATTTAATTTACAGAAAACATTAACTCAGCTCATTGTTTACTTTGCGAGCAATCCTTATTATGTATCCAGACCCACTTTCATGTATATAGACCTTACCCTGACCTGCTGCTTTCATACTAAGCATATTTATTAGAAACTAAAAGCCATGAAAGGCAAAACAAAATCCCCATGAGGCAAATAGAAGAACAGAAGGAAACCGTGGTCAAGAGCTTAAAGAGCAGCACTTGGTGTTAGCACGCGATCATAAGGCTTAAGGAATAACCATAAAAAGCTAGGGTAGGAAAGACACAAAAGGTCAGAGGGGATAATTGAAGTAGAGAAAACAAAACAAACACCCAACAAAGATTGTATTTTATGTCTTTCTTTTTTAAACCTATTAACAGCTTCTAATCACTGACCAGTTTTAGTGTAGTCTCCAAATTCCTACATCCATAAAGTACCTAGTTGTTCTTGCTGCTCTGCCCCCAGCTACGCATCCCCTGGTTAAACACAGACCTCACACGATACTTCCCTAAATACATGTATTAGTAGGCAATAGTTGTTATAAAAACTACAATTAACTTAGTAGCTTGGTGGCGAAACAAGGGAAATTTATTTTCCAGTAATTCTGGAAATTAGGCAGATAAACCGAGAGCATCAGGATGCTCCTTATGAACACACTAGGGAAGAACTGATTAATCTTCATTTTCCAGTTTCTCATGGCTCCGAAGCATTCTCGTGGCTCTTTCAACATTTCTTCAGTGGGTTTCTTCTCTGCATCTTTTCATGGCTGTTCCAAGAAACCTTTTAGAGGACCAGTAAACACATCCATAAAGTCCCTGTTTTGATGTCTTCTTCTGAGCGTCATCAGGTTATAAATGGGCTTCAAAGTTTGATTCAGGTCTGTTTCTTATGCTCCCTTCCATGAGAGGACACGGTGAAAGAACAGCTACACAGAAACTAGGAAGACTTTCACCAGAGGCGACTCCTGCCGGAAAGATGGTCTAAGCCTTCCAACCTTTCTATCTATCTATCTATCTATCCATCCATCCATCCATCTATCTATCCATCCATCTATCCATCTATCTAAAGATAGATATAGATATATAAATATATATCCTATGGTATTCCACTTCTGCATACCAGACTGACTCAGATAAATGGGACTGTATAATATTAAAATAAGATAATATGTATTCCGGTAATTAAAAAAATGGATATCCTTTTGAAGATTTCAACCCAGTGTGATATTCTCTATGTATCCAACTCATAGGTACTGCTACCTAAACCAAGACCAGAAGGCAGTTGCTTAATCTTATTAAAATTTGCATCTTCATGATTTCAGGGCAAAGCTGAAATTATATACGTAAAAATAACATGATACGGGCCAATCAGAAAGTATTTATATATTCAGGTGTGTGTGTGTGTGTGTGTGTGTGTGTGTGTGTGTGTGTGTGTGTCTGTAAAGCAAACAAACAAAAAGGCCAAAGTCTATGAGTTTTAGAGAGAACTAAGGGGTTAGAAGGAAGAATGAGAAGAGGGGGTGATATAATTGTATTTTAGTTTAAAAAGACAGAAAAGATAAATTTGCATCTAATTATTCAATGCCAATAGGGACCTAGTTGTATTGAATGAGGTTATGCTGCAATTCACACGTTAAATGTTTTAAATCTAGGTCTAAAGATGAATGCTGGAATCTTGAGAGGGCCTCCTGGAAGTTACACGGGTCTGTGGACACATGCTCTTGGAAGGCATTGCAGAACCCCAGCCTCATCTTCTTCCTTTGTTTCCTGGCTTGTAAATGCCATCTATCTACAGTGTTACTAAGTATGCCCACCAGGAGCTAAAGGCAAAGAGTGTGCCAACATTTAGATAGGAACTTCACAACCTGTGAATTAAACCATGATGATGATGATGATGACGACGAATGACAACCACAACAACGACCCATTTTCTCTTTGTAAATTATTCATTTTAGGCGTTGTGCTGTAATGACTGCAAGTTGACCAAGATTGCAAAGGCTGGTGAGTTTGTGTATAAAGTGAGCACTTACAGGGAAAAGCTGAGCTAGCATTTGGAAGAGTCTATATCTCAAGAAAGGCCCTATACGCAATGCCAAGAAAATTGGGATTTTATTTTGAAGGAAAAAGGAACCCTTCGAGAACTAGGCAATATTGTGTAAAATTGATTGCAAGGGGCAGGATTTAAAGCAAAAGGATAGAGCAAAGCTAACGGTTAAATGATGAGAACAGAATCAACGACCCAAGTGAGAAAGAAAGAAATTTTGTGGTGAGTGTCAGAGGGGGCATCTTCAGCCCCTTGTCTGGCTGGTTCAGAATCAGTTACTCGTGTTGATTTGCTACTAATTCTCTTTCTCATGGGCTATTTAGCACAGTATTTTGAAAACCTCCAAAAGTAATAACCGCAGCCGCGGTTTGTATGTGCTGCCATGAGGCAGGAGGCTTTTGTGGTCCTCAGTCATCCATCCCCAATCCGTTTGGCACTCCTCCCTTAACAGTGACCCGTGAAGGCCTGCATGTTGCTGCCAGGGAAAGCAGCTGCTGCTGACACAGCTGAGAGGCTGGACCTTTTGCAGCAGAATCCTCCTCAGCATTTTGGCAGGGCTCAGAGCAGCCTAGCATGTTCAAACTCTGTCCCAGGAAAAACCCCGAAACAGCATCTCTGATCATTTACATTTCTTCCTCTGGCTAAAGAAATGAGTCAAAGTTCAAGGGAGTTAGACTTGCAGACTAGCACAAACCAAGATAATCTCTCTTATATGAGGTTATCTCATAAAAAAAAAAATAGAAGTGTGAGCACTGGGAAAGAGGAAATGTTTTTAAAAAATTCAGACTAATAATAGAACTTTTGTTCATGAAATATTTTATATTCTTCTAAGCTTTTTTTCTTTCATTATAAAACATATAGTGAATCCCACTAGCCTCCTTATGATTGGCATCAACTGGTCTAATGGATATAGTATTTAAAAAATAAAGTGGGGTTGGGGATTTAGCTCAGTGGTAGAGCGCTTGCCTAGGAAGCGCAAGGCCCTGGGTTCGGTCCCCAGCTCCGAAAAAAAGAACGAAAAAAAAATAAAGGAAATATTATTAATCTTGTGAATTATTTATCTGGGCACTTGCAGAGACCCAGGAAGCCCTGCATGAAAGAGTGAATGGAATCCTGAGTGAGACTCTATCGCTGACATGGGCATGGCCATGACAAGGACTCTGTGCCTCACCATGAGAATGGCAATGTCACTCTACATGTGTCAGACTTGAAAGTGACAAAGACTTTCTCTGATCTGAGTGTGAATTCTGACAGTGTTCATAATTCTAGACACCAGAGCCTCCTCCTCTGGGATGTGTGCATCCTGCTTCCTACAGATGTCTTCTACCAAGGTTACCTAACTCCTTCTATATACAGCTATCCAGTTTGACCGGGTTGAAGGTAGCATCTTTTCTCAAATGCACATTATTCTCTCTCTCTCTCTCTCTCTCTCTCTCTCTCTCTCTCTCTCTCTCTCTCTCTCTCTCTCCCTCTCTCTCTCTCTCTCTCTCTCTCTCCACATGCGAGACAGGCTCTGAATGGCTGTTCCTTCAGTCTTTGCTCTAAACTTTGCTTCCATATCCCCTCCTGTGGATATTTTTTCCCCTTTTAAGAAGGAGTGGGAGCATCTGCATTTTGGTCATCCTTCTTCTTGAGCTTCCTGTGGTCTGCGGATTGCATCTTGGGTAATTTGAGCTTTTTGGGTAATATCCACTTATCAATGAGTGCATACCAAGTGTGTTTTTCTGTGATTGAGTAACCTCACTCAGGATGGTATTTTGTAGTTCATCCCATTTGCCTATGAATTCCATGAAGTCATTGTTTTTTTTCCTTTTTTTTCTTTCTTTTTTTTTTTTCGGAGCTGTGGACCGAACCCAGGGCCTTGCGCTTGCTAGGCAAGTGCTCTACCACTGAGCTAAATCCCCAACCCGAAGTCATTGTTTTTGATAGTTGAGTAGTACTCCATTGTGTAGATGTACCACATTTTTTGAATCCATTTCTCTGTTGAAGGGCATCTGGGTTCTTTCCAGCTTCTGGCTATTATAAATAAGGCTGCTATGAACATAGTGGAGCACGTGTCATTGCTGTATGTTGGAGCATCTTTTGGGTATATGTCCAAGAGAGGTATAGCAGGGTCCTCAGGTACTGCAATGTTAATTTTCTAAGGAACCTCCAGACTGATTTCCAGAATGGTTGTACCAGTGTGCAATCCCACCAAAAATGGAGGAGTGTTCCACTTTTTCCACATCCTCACCAGCATCCGCTGTCACCTGAGTTTTTGATCTTAGCCATTCTGACTGGTGTGAGGTGGAATCTCAGGGTTGTTTTGATTTGCATTTCCCTGATGACTAAGGATGTTTAACATTTCTTTAGGTGCTTTTTGGCCATTTGATAATCCTCACCTGAGAATGTTTTGTTTAGCTATGTACCCCAGTTTTTAATAGGGTGATTTGGCTCTCTGGAGTCTAACTTCCTGAGTTCTTCGTATATTTTGGATATTAGCCCTCTATCAGATGTAGGATTGGTAAAGATCTTTTCTCAATCTGTTGGTTGCCATTTTGTTCTAATGACAGTGTCTTTTGCTTTACAAAAGCTTTGCAGTTTTATGAGGTCCCATTTGTCGATTCTTGATCTTAGAGCATAAGCCATTGGTGTTTTGTTCAGGAAATTTTCTCCAGTGCCCATGTGTTCGAGACTCTTCCCCACTTTTTCTTCTATTAGTTTGAGTATATCTGGTTTGATGTGGAGGTCCTTGATCCACTTGGACTTAAGCTTTGTACAGGTTGACAAGGATGGATCGATCTGCATTCTTCTACATGCTGACATCCAGTTGAACCAGCACAATTTGTTGAAAATGCTATCTTTCTTCCATTGAATGGCTTTAGCTCCTTTGTCAAAGATCAAGTGGCTATAGGTGTGTGGGTTCATTTCTGGGTCTTCAATTCTGTTCCACTGATCTACCTGCCTGACTCTGTATCAATACCATACAGTTTTTACGACAATTGCTCTGTAATACTGCTTGAAGTCAGGGATGGTGATTCCCCCAGAAGTTCTTTTATTGTTCAGTATAGTTTTAGCTATCCTGGGTTTTTTGTTATTCCAAATGAATTTGCAAATTGCTCTTTCTATCTCTATAAAGAACTGAGTAGGAATTTTGATGGGGATTGCATTGAATCTGTAGATTGCTTTTGGCAAAATGGTCATCTTTACTATATTAATCCTGCCAATTCATGAGCATGAGAGATCTTTCCATCTTCTGAGATCTTCCTCAATTTCTTTCTTTAGAGATTTGAAGTTCTTGTCATACAGATCTTTCACTTGCTTGGTTAAAGTCACACCAAGATATTTTATGTAATTTGGGACTATTGTGAAGGGTATCATTTCCTTAATTTCTTTCTCAGCCTGTTTATCCTTAGAGTAGAGGAAGGCTACTGATTTGTTTGAGTTAATTTTATACCCCGACACTTTGCTGAAGTCGTTTATCAGGTTAAATAGTTCTCTGGTGGAACTTTTGTGGTCACTTAAGCACTCTATCATATCATCTGCAAATAGTGATATTTTCATAATAAATGTTTTAGTTAGGGTCTTATTGCTGTGAAGAGATGCCATGACTGCAGCAACTCTTTCCTCTTTTCCTCCTTTCCTCCTTCCTTCCTTTCTTTCTCTCTTTCTTCCTCTCTTTCTTTCTTTCTTTCTTTCTTTCTTTCTTTCTTTCTTTCTTTCTTTGATTGTAAAAAATATACCCTTGTCTCTATACATGTGTGGAGTTATATATAGGTCTTCCATACTATTCCATTGATCAATGTATTTGTTTTACTTCAGCTCACAGATAAAGGCTCAGATTAGTTGAGCTGCTTTAGGAAGTGAATCCTTCCACTGGCACCCCTGGAAGTTCTGGATGGTTGGCATTGTTGTTTGTATGGGGTCTCAAGCCCCTTCAATTCCTTTCTGATTCCTTCAACAGGGGTCCCATTCTCAGTTCAGTGGTTTGTTGCTGGTATTCTCCTATGTATTTGCCATATTCTGGCTGTGTCTCTCAGGAGAGATATACATCCGTGTCCTGTCAGCCTGATCCTCTTTGCTTCATCCATCTTATCTAGTTTGGTGGCTATATATTTATGGGCCACATGTGGGGCAGGCTCTGAACAGGCATTCCTTTCGTCTCTGTTCTAAGCTTTGCCTCCCCATCCCCTCCTAAGGATATTCTGTATTCTTGTTCCCCTTTTAAAGAAAGAGTGAAGCATCCGCATTTTCATCATCCTTCTTGAGTTTCATGTATTCTGTACATCTCTGGTAATTCAAGCATTTGGGCTAATAGCCACTTATCAATGAGTGCATACCATGTGTGTTTTTCTGTGATTGGGTTACCTCACTCAGGATGATATTTTCCAGCTCCAACCATTTGCCTATAAATTTCATAAAGTCATTGTTTTGGATAGCTGAGTAGAAATCCATTGTGTAGATGTACCACATTTTCTGTATCCATTCCTCTGTTGAAGAGCATCTGGGTTCTTTCCAGCTTCTGGCTATTATAAATAAGGCTGCTATGAACATAGTGGAGCATGTGTCTTTGTTGTATGTTGGAGCATCTTTTGAGTATATGCCCTGGAGATGTATAGCTGGGTCCTCAGGTAGTTCAATGTCCAATTTTTCTGATGAACCTCCAGAATGATTTCCAGAATGGTTGTACTAGTCTGCAATCCCACCAACAATGGAGGAGTGTTTCTCTTTCTTCATTTCCTCACCAGCATCTGCTGTTGCTGGAGTTTTTGATTTTAGCCATTCTGACTGGTGTGAGGTGGAATCTCAGGGTTGTTTTGATTTGCATTTTCCCTTATGACGAAAGATGTTGAACATTTCTTTAGGTGCTTCTCAGACATTCAATATTCCTCAGCTGTGAATTCTTTGTTTAGCTCTGAATCCCTTTTTAATAGGGTTATTTGTCTCCCTGCGGTCTAACTTCGTGAGTTCTTTGTATATTTTGAATATAAGCCCTTGTCTCTTCCTTTTGGATCCCTATGTCCAGGGTTGTCTCCCTTTGTGATTTCTTTATTGTTTCTATTTCCATTTTCAATTCCTTCATCTGATTGTGTTTTCCTGTAATTCTTTCACAGATTTTTTGTTTCCTCTCTAAGGGCTTCTACTGGTTTACTTGTGTTTTTCTGCATTTCTCTAAGGGTGTTTTTTAACTGTCTTTCTTAAAGTCCTCCATGATCATGATCAAATGTGATTTTAAATCTAGATCTTGCTTTTTTGGTGTGTTTGGATATTCAGTGTTTGCTTTGGTGGGAGAATTGGGCTCTGATGATGCCATGTAGTTTTGGTTTCTGTTGCTTGGTTTCCTGTTCTTGCCTCTCGCCATCAGGTTGTCTCTGGTGTTACTTGTTTTGCTATTTCTGACAGTGGCTTGACCTTCCTATAGGCTTGTGTGTCAGGGGTGCTGTAGACCTGTTTTCCTGTTTTCTTTCAGTCAATTATGGGTACAGAGTGTTCTGCTTTCAGATGTGTAGTCTTTTCTGTCCACTGGCTTTCTACTGTCCCGGTGGGCAGGAACCAAATGGGCCTGCCCTACTTCTCCTGGGTCCCTGTGAGCAGGGGGCCCAGATGGCACTAGGTGTTTTCCTCTGGAGTCAGAAATGTGGGTAGAGTGTAATCTCCTCTGGTTTCCCAGGCGTGTCTGCCCCTCTGAATGTCTAGTTCTCCCTCCTATGGGATTTGGGTGCAAGGAGCTGTTTGACTGGGTCCTTTCAGATCCAGGCGCAGTCTAGACCACAGGGCTCCTGCAGCTTGACTGCTACAATGTTCCCATTCCTAGGCACTATACAGTTTCCTCTTGGGCCAAGGATGTAGGCAAAAGTGGGCAGAAGTGGCGGTCTCTCCTGCCCTGCAGTCTCAGAATTGCCCACACTTCTGTGTGAGAAATGTCTAGTCCCAGAGGAATTTTGCCTTTGTGTGTCCTGAGTCCACCAGGCAGGTCACTTGGAGGAGAAAAGTTGGTCTTGCCTCTGGTCTCGGACCTGAAGTCACTCTGCCAGTGGTTTTAAAACTGAGATCTTTAGCTACAGGCCTTTGATTATTGTTGAAAAGAATAAAATCTGAGTGTTATTTCTGGTTCTGTAAAAGAATATAAAATATCTAAAAGGTCATAAGGTTAATATCTAGCAGAGACTTTCTGGAAGAGAACAAAGGCATGGTGCTGTCCCCATCACTTAAAAATTCCATCTAGGAGAGATGACTCAGTACTTGCTACCAAAGAATGAAGACAAGTCCTTAATACTCATGCAAAAGCAGAGCATAGACATATATCTAGAACTTGGGGGGGGGGAGCCAGGTTAATCCTTAGTGCTCAATTCTTAGCCTTTATAGCTAATCCCTGAGGCCCACATTAATTGAAAGACCACTTCTCAGTAGATAAAGAGGACAGCAACTAAGGAAGATACTCAGTGTTAACTTCTGGCTCCAAATGTGTACACATACATGTACATATGTGCCCACATGCACATGTACACATGTATGCCCATGTACACACATGTAATTGACACATATTCTCTCACACACACACACACACACACACACATACACACACACATACCCTCACTATTAGACAATGGAAATGCTGACCACTTAGATAGAACAATACTCCTTAGGAAGCCATCTGACTAGAAACCTCAAGAAATAGATAAAAGTCCAGCTAAACATGTAGGTTACATGATAGTTTCTCTGGCCATTATCTGCCTTTACCCATTGGAAGTTGAGAATGTTCTAATTCTCCCTATAACACAGTCTGCCTGTTTACAACACACTTTATGTTTCTCATCTGAATTCATTCATAGAGATATCAAGAGCTAAGAACTTGAAAGGATACCAGAGCCAGATCCTGGTTATGTCAGGATGCCTTTTAGTGAGGAGAAAGCTGAACAGAATACTCAGTTGGAGTCAACCATAGCTTATGAGTTGGGGTGACAGCATTGCAGTCACCTAGAAACTCATAGGGATTGAAACCGAAGAACACGAGCAAAGATGCCACTGTTATTAGTCCTAATCTTCTTGTCTAACTGCTCCACAATTGCTGTGCATGAGAAACATAAATCTTTGTGTAATTTATACCAAGCTTTACAAATATATGAGAATAGCTCTCCAGTAGCACGAGATTGGCTCATAGCATGCCATGAGCTAATCCCCAAGCTCTCTTCTCCCCCTCTGGAAATTTATGACTTTAATATATTTTACCAATACACCTATGTGTCTAATAAACAGCACAATTTTCTACAGCTGAAATATTTGATTTTTATTATCTCATAAGTGTGTATACAGTTATATATTATTTTAATGTAATCACAGTAGTACAAATGAGAATAGGACATATAACAAACCTTTATGACCCTTGCAAATGTTCATTTTCTTCTTTTGTCTCTAAGAATAGCACAGAGCTGTCCATCTTCTAAGGAGCCAGGATGCACATAAAAATAGTTTTTGTGTGAATACGCTACGATATCTGAATCACTAAATCCACATGCCAGGCTACTCAAGTTGTGAAAGCAAAGGAAGGAGACAAAATTGAACATTTTTAAAAGTCCCACAAGGAAATGATTTCTTTACATTCAGACCGGAAAGGTATAAACTGTCTTGAACAGAAGAAAGTTAATTTCTTTGTCAATCTAACCTAAACAAAAGACAGTGATGTGCGAAAGAAGTGTGACATTCAGAAGTAAGAAAAGGAATTTAAATATCTTTGCCTGCCTGGGAAATGGAAGAAAACTATGCTAGACTAGCAGAAGAATGACTTGAGTTGTCACAAAGCCAGCCATGCTGGAATCTAACACTGAAGAAACTGGTTTTATTCAGCAACAACAGAGAAATCTTTCTAAAGAGATTTTTAAATTTGTATATATTTTTACTATTTTTAATGTATCAAGGATTTGCCTACATGCATGTTTGAACCCCATGTATTTACAATGACGTGTCAGTGCTGGAAACAGAATCCAGGCGCTCTGTAAGAACAGCAAATGCTCTTAACTGCACTGTCTCACCAGGCTCATAAGATTTATTTCAAAGACAGTTTCTTAGGCTGACCTCAGACTTGCCATGTAGCTGAAGGTGAGATGCCCTTGAACTTCTGATTCTCTTGTTTCTAGAACTTTCAAGTAACAGTATTATAGTTATGTAATGTAATACTTGGCAGACAAAGATATGTAAAGCAGCAGGTACATCCCTGCCCATCTAGAGTGACCTCATATTTAAAAAGATTTGGAAAACTTTAGTGGCTACATATTATTAAAATTACTGAGGTCTTACTGAATCCAAAACTTATTGATGGAATTACTTTATTTAAACGGTAGTGTAAGATACCCTCTTTATGTAAAATTATTAGTATTAAAAAAACTTTAAGAATAATATAAAACCTATCATTGAGGAGAACATAAAATCACAAGCAAATTTCAAAAGAGAGGGACTCTAATTTTTATTATTTATGCATTAGCATGGGATTAGGCCAAGGGAAGCATAGGGAGGCAAGAGAAAAACTTCGAGGAGTTGGTTGTCTCCCTCTACTTTTCTGTGGATTCCAGGAACGGAATTGAGCTCACTGGGCTTATACCTTTACCCACTGAGCTATCTCCTCACTAAAGAAATCATCTGAACTAGATAAAAATCTTCCTTAAGGGGCTGGAGAGATGGCTCAGCGGTTAAGAGCACTGACTGCTCTTCCAGAGGTCCTGAGTTCAATTCCCAGCAACCACATGGTGGCTCACAACCTTCTGTAATGAGATCCAATGCCCTCTTCTGGTGTGTCTGAAGACAGCAACATTGTACTCATATACATAAAATAAATAAATCATAAAAAAATCTTCCTTAAATAATGAGGAAAGTAACGATGGCAATGATTAAAGACGATTGTTCAATGCATACATGTCAAAATACATATTTTTATATGCATTAACTTAAACTCATGCATTGATTCTATAAGGTATGCAGGTATTATTCCATTTGGGGTGGAGTATTTTTAGATTATAATTTAATTACATCATTTCTTTCTTCCCTTTCCTCTTCCCAAACCTCCTATGCAATGCTCATACAATTTTAGCCTCATGGGCTATTTTTCATTAATTGTTGTTACACACACACATACACACTCACACACACACATTTCTAAATATAATCTGATCAATATATATATATATACATATATATATATATATTCATATCTATGATGGCTGGCATCAGCTAACAGTTGCTAGACTCATTCCTGGGAATGAATACCTCTCCCACTCTCATTATTTCTTAGTTACCTGTAATTCTTTGGGTAGGGTTGAGACCTCATGGTCTTCCCCCCATCTAAGGTGGCTCGCACATTGTTGCCATCATTGTTCATCTCATGTTTAGGCAGTCATGTTGCTAAAAATTTCATAGGTGTAGCTTTTGACATTACTAGGAAACACGATTAATAGCAAACTTCCTGATCCTCTGGCTCTTCTCATCTTTCTTCCCCCTCTTAGTGCTCCTTGAGCCTAAGGTGTAGAAGCATTTTGTAAATATATCCATTAGACTGAGCATCATACTCTGAATTTTTATTGGTTGTGGTTTTCTGTAGTGGCTTTCATCTATTGCAGAGAAGTTTCCTTCATGAAGAGTGAGAATTCCACTTACCTGTAGTTATAAGGATAAATGTTTATAGATTTTCGCTAGGGATCATGCTGGGTTAGTAAATTAGCCATTATAGAGTCTCCTTGAAAACCAGGATTTCACTAGAAACTGAGTAGTTTACTGGTTTTCCAGTACCAGGCACGGTCTCCCTCTTCTTGAGTCATTCTTAAGCCCAATTAGAGAGCCGTTGGTTACTGCTGAGGTATATGTGCCACTACTGTCCCCTTGAGGTTATTGTGCTGTGCTGCCTTGATATGGTTCATAAACAACACAGCTGGGTAGGACTTTTACCATCCTCCTTTGGAAGCTTTCATGGTACCTTCTAGTTCCATGAAAATTAATCCTCGGGGAAGAGATGTTTATCTCAGGGTCTAGTTCTAGTTCAGGGTCTTCTGTGAGAGCTATTAGTTATGACCAAGGTATATTTGCCAGTAGGGCATCCCTGCTGGGCTATGTATCTGCTTCGATGCTTGAGTTCCCAGAGAACCAGAACACCACCCAGGTGAGGCAGAACACAGTTGGTAATGGGATTCCTCAGTCCATGTTTCCCTGGGTGGGAAACAGTGAAGTCTGGTATGACTGCTGTGATTCCCAATCTCCTGTATACTCAAGCACCACTGGGGGTACTTCTGAAAGTTGGGAATGGGGGTCTCCCCAATCCATGTTTCTCCTCAGGGCATCCACATGTCAGGCAGAAAGGGGAAGGCAGAGCCTGGGATAGGGACCCAGTTTAGTTACCAAGTGAGTACTGAGAGTATGCAAGGAACAGCAGGAGATTTAAGTTTGACTCTTTATGATGAAGGCCTCCCCCCATGGTGATCTTTAATGAAGAGGAAGTCACTGCTTGTGCAACCTGATTTATTTGATGTCAAATGTGAACGCATACTCCTTACTCAGAACCAGGGATTAAATATCTTTTGCAAGAAGGAATGCCCAGGAAGGAAAGCTCATTGGATGAACACTCAGGGCCTATCTAGAGACCTCATTAGCATGGATAACTCAAAGTTTTTATGGTACAGGCAACTGGTTGCCATGGTCCTTTCAATGGGGTTATGTGATCCAGAGTAGGTAGAATTTGGCAGGGAGCTGGTCCCCGCCTACTGTTCTCAATTCTGAATTTCACAAGGTTTGAGCTTACTCAACCTTACCAGTTCTTCTGTCTGGTGGCTTGGTCCACTTGCCCTACACATCTTTAGGATTTTCATTCCATGCTGTTGGGTTTTGTGGATATAGGTAGTTGTATGTCTGTCAAACCTGTGTAGGACCGTTGGTTGTTTCCTTTAGAATAGCAGAATATAAGTGATCTACTGAGTGAAAAAAGGGAGGGCTACTTAGGGATGGATAGGAAGATAAATACAGAGGAAGGAAAGGGTATGGTAAAATAAAGCAAGAATATCAGAAAATCATAAAGAACCATACTATTAAATACTTAATCTAAAACAAAACAAAAACCAAACAAACAAAAACCAAAACCACACACATATACTCAACCTTTAATACTGTAATTCTGTGTATAAATATACATATACAGTTCACATGAAATTATCACATCTGGACTGACAATTTCCTCTCCAAGAGCCAGAGGCCATCTAACAAAAACATCAGTACTAAGTATGAGAAGTCCTCTTTGAAGTCGTTGGTCATGATTGTCCAAGAGACTCCTAAAACATACACCCATTTCTATTACCTGTAGTTACCTCCCAGGGTTGGAAGTAACCCTCCCTCCTTTTATTTACTTGAAATTTCACAGGTTAGAATGAATGGATCTAAAATCATAGCTCAGGTCTCTTTTGGAGATTATTGAAATGTTTACATGCTGGAACATTCTTTCTGTGGACAAGATGTTATCAGCTATGGGTGGTTTAGAGAAGGAACCATTTGCTTGTCTTCTGTTCTTGTTTTTTTGTCCTGGGAAAATCTAAGTTAAAAGCCTCTGCACTGAGGATATTTACTTCTGCCAAGTGAGTTGAATGGACTTTGGAGATCGTGCTTAGCACTGAGCACTCCACTCTACAGTAATGAAAAGCAAATAAAAGGAAGACACTCTTAAGAACTATTGTTCATTTCTGCACTTCTATCACCTATTGCCACAAGCCAGCTTCCTCCAAAATTGAACACCTCAATCTAATTTTATGCCTGTACTCATTGAGTCAAGAATGGAGAAGTAGCTCATATAAGTGATTTACACTCAAGATGTCTCATGAAATTATCAGGGTTTGTAGTCCTAATTGAAAGTCTGACTGGGAAACTGTCTGCTTTGAAGACTATAGCTATTAGATTAAGATTCTTACAAGACAGTGGGACCTAAACACGTCTCAAAATGGAAGAGATGTGTAAAGAGAAAATAAGGTGTGATGATTCCCTGCAAAGCCGTATAAAGCCCGCTACACCACTGGCAGTGAAAGATGCATGCAATATTTGCTGTGGGAAAACTAATGTTTCTTGTAGATTTAGATATCAACTATGAAAGTCATTATTTATACTTGGTGCACATAGGTGAAATTGACTTAATAACTTCCCATATGAATACTGGAGACAGAAGAAAATAAGGCTGTTTATTCTCAAGCCCAGATCTCTGAGAGATAGATTTATGGCCTCAGCACCTTGGCTAAACTTGATCCTGAGAAACAAACACTGGACTTTGAACTTTTGACCCATTTCTGAATGTGTATATTTCTAAAAATGAATGATTCATATGTGATATCTGAAGGCAATGTGTCATTTTGGGGGCAAAACCCACCTCAGTACAGAAAGGCAAATCAAGACAATGGTGGACACAGGCAAGGTTTATTCTTTCCCTTCTTGCCTTAGATTCCAGTCTTGTCATGTTCAGCATTCAGGACATGTACCATCCTGTACCCTGGTCCCCAAACCTCAGTAAATCCTATATTCTTCACCCTCTGGCAATGTGGGTTGTAAATTGCAACCTTATTTTTATAGTAAACAGAAATGCATCTACTTCTGAGCAATACTCCATGTTTAAATAGCCATCTTGGCAGTACATTTAGGAAAGTCTTGGCAATGTATGAAAACCTAACCCAGTATAAATCGTCGATTGATTGCTGTGAAACCAGGCTGAGTTTCCTGCCAGAGTGAACTCTCATTATAGCACACTAATTAAATCTGGCCTCATACTGGTGCATTAAAGTTTATTTGGCTAATTCCTTTTAGTTATTTAGAAGAAACCAATTTCTTCTTCTTATTCCACTGAGGGTTCTGTTTACCCCAAAAAGCATCACTTTGCCTTCTGTGCTGCAGTTGACCCACTGTAGTGAATTCTCTGAAAATGAAGAATCCAAAGCTTTCTAAGATTCAGGGCAATGAATGTGTGGCTCCTACAGACCTCCCCTTTAGTATACACCGTGACTCCATGGCATTTTTCTATCTTACATTCTCTGCATCTGTAAAGTGAAAGTACAGTCTACCCACTTGACAATGATTTCAGATGAGATTCACTCTGAGGTTTCCAAAGGTCTGGGTAATCTCTTGCCCACATCCTTGGTCTCTGCTGGAATTCCTTAGATTTCAACTAATCATTTTCCTTACACCTCTTAGTAGCATTATCTGGATAATTGGCATGGTCATGTCACATAATAGCCTCGACACAATGACCTGAGCTCTTTATACAACCTAACCTTGAGACAGCCATTGCCAGTATGGTAGCATTCACAAAGTATCAGGTTGGGAAATAGGTGGCCTGTATTGCCCCCCTATTCACTGTGTGAATGTGGGATGATGTCACCACGCAGGTGTATGTAGGTACAAGATAGAACGAGGCCTGTCATTGCACGAGAAGGAAGGATGGGTGAGGGAAAAATTTGAGGGAAGAGGAGGAGACTGGAACGGGAGAAGAAGCTGTGGAGAGAACAATGAGGCTGACATTAAGATTCCACTCTGTGTATTTACAGGTTGTTATGAATTTTCTTAAGGGATGGATGTGTATAGGGCTTTGTATGTTTAGGTGGGCAATTATATCTTATTAATTGGATCAGAGGTTATTGTGTTGTGTGTTCTTTCTTGTGGCAAATTAAGTTTAAGGGATTATGTGGCGGCAGGGACACTAAACTACCACGGAATTGGGAAGTATAATTCTGGCATGGTGGATGGGTAGAGAGATTGTTGCCAGGCTCGGAGAGAGGCCATCGGCAGTGTGTTATGGGATGGAGCAAAGAGGGTGAGAGGCTTTGCTGACTAAGAGGAAGATGTCTACCAGATATCTTGGGGCGCTATGGTGCCAGACCTAGTGGAGTAAAAAAAAAAAGGCCTTTTCTATAACTTTACAACAACATATGACCTTGAGAAGGTTATTTTGTCCATATAGATTGGAATTTACTCTCCTTTATGCCTCCAGCAGGGTTACATACACAAAACCCATGTTAAACTACAAAATTCTTAAAACTCTATACAAAATGCTCTTGCCATTGTCGAAGTCAAAATATAAGCAACCACATTTGTGGCATCTTGAAGCGAGGCTTGGTATCTGCTGAGTGCTCACTTTGTTAGTTTTGTGAGTTAATACATACACAACTGATCTAAGAGAAGCTATCACTGGGAATCAAACAGAAAAATAATAACAACCGTCTCACTCTGGGATATCTTTGTAAATATTAAATATCTCCACCTTGCTTAAACATGCGCAACTCTGAGGTCTTCTGGACCTCATTTCTACTGTTCTTGCTGGAGATAGAAGTCTGCCCTACCCTGGAAGGCTTCTATTTACAGCCAGCTCTGATTGCCATGTGTTTCTTATTGATGGCTTTAAAACCCAGCCAGACCTTCATTCTAGAGCAGCATCCTAATTCTCTTGGTGGATATTGCTCATCTGTTTACAAGGCAACAGGCACACATAACCCTCCTTGGCAGAGATCACTGGTGACAAAATATGACAGCAATAATTTTAGCTTTCAGGCCAGCAGTGAACATTGTGTTTATAGCGTCGAAGAGAGAACATTGGAATGATTACAGCTTCCAGCTGCTACATGACCCACCTCATATAAATGAGGCTGACAAGCACTGGGAGAAAACTATATTGTGTGAATCTAATTGGTTGTGCAATGATGATAACAGTTAAAATGATGACTCTTGTGAGGGCAACCACGTAAACAATAGTTTATTATTGTGTTAGAACCAAGTTTCCTGTCTTATATCATATTTATTTCTCATAGGGAATCCTTGTGGTAGGTAGAAATTCAGTGGGAAAAGTAATTGAAGAAGAGACTGAGGTTTCAAAGGTTTCTGCCATACTTTCTCAGTATTCAGGGGATTGATGCAAACTCGCCAGTCTATTTCATGTTTTAGAAACATGGCAAAGAGCATCATGGCCCTGGGGCAGCCCGAGTTACAAGAATAGGTGGTAAACAGTGTCAAGATAAGCAAAGGCCTGTAAATAGGTCAGATAGAAGATGAAAAGGGGAGGGCTGGCAGCTTCTTCAGAGAAGGTGATCAAGAAAGGTCTCTGAATGGGAAACACATTTCTAATGAGGAAAAGAGACAGCCAACTAGAAAATGATTGAAAAGAGTGCTAGGTATATGTACTAGGTGTGTAGCTTGGCCTTGATATGTGTCCTGAACAACTGGAACGGGGTCTATCCTAAAAGCTGTTGCCTGAATGTGAGGTATGTTCTAGCTGGGCTGCCTTGTGTGACCTCAGTGGGAGAGGAAGACTTGTTGTGCCAGGGTGGGGAGAATACCCAGGGAGCACCCACTCTGAGGAGAAGGGGAAAGAATGTGGGGGAAAGGATTGTGGGAAGGGGTGACTGGAAAGCAGGCATTGAGCACGATGTAAAGTGAATAAGTAAAATTAGAATAAAAAATTCTTTTAAAAGAAAAAAATAGTACTGGGGTAAGGTGAGTCAGTCTTAGATCAAAGTGTGGTTCTTGGTAGTATGACAGTGCTCAGTGGAAGGCCACATGTCCAGGAGTACATGGAAAGCTCTAAATGTACTTGGTGGGATAAGAAGTAAGAAGAGGACACAGAGTTGAGTGGGTAGGAAAGTGAGGGTGACTCGGGGAGGAGCTATGGGAGGGATCTGAGTATGCTGAAAGCCCAGTGCACAAAATTAAAGAACTTATGAAAACGGGGGGGGGGACTTAAAATAAACACAGAATCAGAAGAAGGGAAATACAAACATAACAACAGTGAGCTGGGAAGACACGTTGGAAATCTTAGAATTCAGCAACAGGGGAAAGAGTCACACTAAATGTCAATGTTAGGTAAGCAAGGGCTCGTGAGGTGCTGTACCACTGTATCATTAGCCATCCTTAAGCCTTGACACATCTCATCTTTATATTTAACTGTTGAATTTTATTAGCTACGGTCATGTTTGGGTTTCAATGTCCTGAGCACTGTGACCAAAAAGCAAGTTGGAAAGATAGGGCTTATTTGACTCATACTTCCATATGACCATTCAACACTGTGGGGAGTCAGATAGGAACTCAAACAGGGCAGGACATTGGAGGCAGAGGCCATGAAGGGGTGCTGCTTACTAGCTTGTGACCCATGGTTTGCTTTCTTATAGAACCTAGAGATGGAACCAGACACAGTGGCCTGGACCCTTCCCCTTCAATCACTAAGTAAGAAAGTTCTCTAAAGCCAGATCTTACGGAGATATTTTCTCACTTGAGGGCTATTCCTTTCAGATAACTGTAGCTTGTGTCAAGTTGACATAGAACTATCCAGCATAATCATCACGGCTGTAAGCACGGTAGTGTACAGGCAGACATGGTGCTGAACAAGTTGAAAGATCTATTTGGATCCACATAGGAGAGAGAGAGAGAGAGAGAGAGAGAGAGAGAGAGAGAGAGAGAGAGAGAGAACGCTCGCCATCGGACCTGATGTGGGCTTCCTTGTAATTTTTTCATAGTCCTTTCAAATAGTGCCTCTCACTGCTGAAACGTCATAATTCTTTCATAATCCTTTCAAATAGTGCCTCTCTCTGCTGACCAAGCATTCAATTCTATTAGCCCATGGGGGGAGGGGCATTCTCATTCAAACTACCACACCTAAAAATGTCTATTTCTCCTTATGTCTGAACAACATTTCATTGTGTCTATCTACTACACCTTCCTTACACATTCATCTGCTTATGAATGCACATGTGTGTTCATCTATTGCATGTATATGATATATAGCTCCCCTCAAAAACCCATGGCTTTCCCAGAGGTAGAAGTAAGTCCCTATTGCTGCAAACCCCATACACTCTAGAAACAGCAGACACAGAGAACTGAGCTGGAACTGATCTAAATATCTCCTCCCTGAGGACTAGTTTTCATGGTACAGGAAGACCTCATGGAAGTTTGCAAAAGAGGGAAGCATCCAACAGTCCCACTCAGTTATAACACCCATGACCTACATTGTTCTTATTATATGCACAGAAAAGTGTAATCTTCACCCTCCATCCTAGAGAAACTTCTTTTTGTAACAGACGAAGAGCACTACAGGAAACCAAAACCAATAAAAATTCATAGCTGTGGATCTCAGCCACAATGGGTAATTCTATTTAAAAAAAAAAAAAAACTTCACCTGCGGGTCAGGGAACAACATTACAGAAGAACAGGTGAAAAGTTTGTAATACAGAGGAACAGAGTTTGCTGTAAGACTGTGACTCCTAGTGATACCAGAAGCAATACCTGTAAAGTGTCGCCAATGTCCATTTTATCATTAGCCATCCTTAAGCCTTGACACATCTTGCCTTTATATTTAACTGTTGAATTTTATTAGCTACAGTCATGTTTGAGTTTCAATGTCATGAACACTGTGACCAAAAAGTAAGTTGGAAAAGACAGGGCTTATTTGACTTATACTTATACCAAAGTGTGAGCTGAATGGAGAGGACACCAATGAACATGACAAACTGCATGAATCCTCAACACGACCTCAAAGAACTACAGAAACCAGGTAAAGCAGAGATCAAAAGAGACGGCCTTCCTCATGGAAGTCAGCACACCGACTGGTTGTCCAGTACCAAACAGTCAGCCTGAAAAAATACAGACATGTCATATTTTATGGACAGGATATATTTGTGAATATATAAGTATATACAAATAAGTATTTGCATGCAATAACAATTGATGAAAAGAGAAGCTATGAAATTGAAGGAGACTGGAGATGGTTACATAAGATGGTTCAGAAAGAAGAAAGGTAAGTGAGAAATGTAATTAAAATACAGTTTCAAAAATAAACAAGCAAAGCACTATGACTTTGGATCATCATTTTAATGGTTGGGGGATATTCTATTAAAAAAACAGCACATTACAGTAATTTCTTTATTAATAGTTTTACATATTTTGAGTGAATGTGAACATTTGTCTTATATTAATGAAAATTCTTACTTATTGGCTTGCAAGATGAAAAATAATACATATTTTTGACCATGCATATTGCCAAAATGTCCTCCAGAAATGTGGGTCAAATGGTTGGTTGCTCCTGCTTTTATTTTCTTTCCCATACTTTCCTGAATGTTGTGTCACTGCCATAGAGTTCATAAAATACCTCCAAAGCCATGAAGGACCAAAGCAACACATCATGACCTGCTGTGTCCACCTCTCCCAAGTTCTATTCTCATTTTCCTTTTACATTGAGTATTATTGCAGTCATCTTCTTCCTGTCATCGAAAAAGGACAATGTAAACTCATGATTTAGGAGGAAAATGCAGCAGGCTAGAGAGACAGCCAAGTTGAGAGCACTTGCTGCTCTCTCAGATGAACAAATTCAGCTCCTGTCACCCACATCAAAGTGTCCTATATCTCCACCTCTGGGAAATCTGTTGTCTTTATCTGGCTTGTGTGGGTAGCATGATAAAAAAAGAAAAACAGAATAATTGAAAACATTTAAATATATACATATTTTTATTTTCTGAAACAATTATTAAGAAACCAGATCATAATGCAAATATGACATCCAGAGTTCTGTTTTTAATGATTTTTGCTTTGAAAAAAAGGGCTTAAATCCTTTGGGTGAAGTAGAGTAAGTAGCAGAGAGCACAGGATGCTTTGTATAAAAAATTTCAATATCAAAACAGTCGTGTCAAAATAACAAAGATACCAGCTTAAAGGATGGTGACTGACTAAAAGTAGTGACAATGTTCATATTAGAAACATAATTAAGTATAGTGACTGAATTCCTTTGAATCAATGAAAAGTCATTGTCCACAGGGTTCTTCAAACAGATAAAGATATTATAATGTTATCTTTGATATCCTTTTGACCAAAATAAGCATTTAATTTAATTTTTATAATTACCTTACCTGTGGAAGTTATATAACAAAGGGAGACTCAATGGTGCCACAAGGAGGTAATCACAAAAATCTAAACCATTTAATGTGTGAATTTCTTGGCATAACTATATTCCTCCTCAAAAATGTTAAAAAACTTGTAGAAACATAGGGAGTATAAAAGTCAAGTTCAATGTACATTTTCTGTTGGGTCATCGTTGCGACAGAAAAGATCAAGATTTGTGGCAGAAAGACATATATTTTTGATTACTTGATTATTAGAGAATTATTGCTAATAATTCTTAGACTGTTCATATACTCGTGAGTTCATGAAAATACTTATTTTTACAAAGCACACTCTAATATTGAGGAATTAGTCATGATAGTGCTTAGTTTGTTTCAAATACAATATTGTGAAGTAGCGAGGCTGGTGTTAAATTTGATTTCATATAACAAGATAGCAATTGAGGGAATGATAATGAATAGTGATAAACATCTTCACTTTGGGCTTCTGTAAATATTTTTAAATACATGTCCACTTGATGCTTTACACAGGATGTGTACATCAAGTTAGTAACTTGGATATTAGCAATTGCCTTGCACTAGTAAGTTTAATGACTTTTAATGATCCCAAAGATTGTAAAAGTTATGAATGGTCAAAACATAGATTATTTAAAATATGATTTTGTCTTGCTAACTATATAGAATATTGAAACCATATGATATTTCCTATTCAAGGTTCATAGTCATTCTCCAGGCAGCCTTTATAATTAGACTTGTGTCCAGCACTGATCATTGGTCATCCAATCCAGACTATTATAATCAGGTACAATCTGGTTCTCAATACACTGCCATGTTTACTCTGTTTCTTTGTCTGTCTGTCTGTCTGTCTGTCTGTCTGTCTATCTATCTATCTATCTATCTATCTATCTATCTATCTATCTATCTATCTCACACTTAGGGTTGTCATTGCCTTCCAAAGGAAGGTATTATATTCCACCGTGCCTACCAAAGATCTTAGACTTTTAATGAATGCCTGTTTTTAAAATATTAAAGGTTCTGTGTTGCTTATGAACATAACTTATTTTGTTGAAATATTGAGCTATTGTTCATGTTGGTTCAGTTCATTGCAGGCTACCCAACTTAACAATTTAAAATAGCAATGCATTCTTGCACACTGAAAACATATACACGCTCCTTATAATGTCTTGTTTCTCTCTGTCATACCTCTTACCTGGTTTACCTTCCACCATTCTTAAAAAAACTAATTATGGAAAAACATAAGGGAAATTTCATGTAAAAATACAAAGAACTATGGCTCTCTGAGGAAACGTGCTTTTGAGTGGATCAAGAAACTAACTTAAATGAAATTCTGCTCCTCGTGGAGTGAGGGAGCCACTGGGAGAGGGCAGATACAGTGGGGGAAGAGGGAAGACGGATGAAGATATTGAGGGGGAGCTGGAGATCACATCTGAACTACATGTGTGACTCCTCTCTCCCTTTCCTCAATACTGCATGTGCATAGTATTACATAGCTGTGAATTTATTCTGTCATGGAGATTAGTTAACATTTGTGAGAAGTACAAATAAGTAGATAACGATGGTGATTGGAAAATTAGGGGGGAAATATACCCTGTCACTGTGGAAATTGGAAGGTGTGAAATGAACTTACAAGATAATCAAAATTAGCAGATAGTGATGATGATAAATAAAAATGGATGGATAGATGATAGGTAGATTATCAATAGATACCTGATAGTTTCAAGTTAACCGATAGGTAATTTTGCACACACATTCATAAATGTATTTTATTTTTGAGACAATGTTACACTACGTAGGCATAGTTATTCTTGAACTTGCAAAGATCCTCTTGTTTCTGCTTCCTGAGTGCTGAGATTACAGGTATGGGCCACCACACAAGATGATCAATCCATGTATTTTATTTTAAAACAATATAAAACAAAGCAAAAAAAAATAGAACATTCTTAGAGACATGGTTGACTTCAGAGAAGATGAAACTGATTCCCCCAGATAGCAGATGATATTAAAAGAACTTGTACTAGAAAATAAGAGAGCACGTTCAATTTTTCAGTATGCCTAAAAAGGAAGAGAATCAGTTTGAAAGGACTGTTACCATCCTGGCCTAGGATAATTAGAGCATTACAAAACAAAACAAATAAAAGCCCATAGCACAAATCCCAAATCTCTCCAATATATGAAATCCCTATATGTATGACACTTCCATATTATAAATAATGAATAAATTGAGAACTAATGGTTCTAACATCAATAAATAAATAGAGTATAAATAAAAGGAGATGTTACATCTTTGCCTCTTAGTATGTCTTGATATATTCCCACAAAATACCATTACTTATAGTTTACCAAAGGAGTTAATTAGGTTCATGATACCAATTTGAAAGCATTCAAATCAAATGCATTTCACTATCTTCAGTAAAGGACCAAACTGATACCATGTGTTTCCTGATGAGGGAGCAATGACAAGATCTTGGCATTGCTTTCAGTGTGGCTGTGTGTATCCAAGTTTATTAATTGTGTATGCCATAGTTGAGAATAAATTATGACAAAATCTGGTCCAAATTGAAGGAAGTTTTACAACACAAATTGACCTGCAGTTTTTTAAAACATCAGTCGTGAAAGATTAGGAAAGTTCAAGATGCTATTTCGGATGGAAGGTATTTAAGGAAATACGGCAGCTAGATGCAGAATTCAACGTCTATGCCATGAGCATTCTTGAGAACACTGGTAAAATTTGAATGGTGTTATATTTTAAAAGTGATAATATTAGATATACATTAATTTCTAGTCTTTATGGCTGCACCCTTATGAGAAGAATGTTTATACTCTTTTCTTGTGAACATATCTTGAAACATGGAGGGTTAGTAAGGCACCTTTTCCTGAGCTTATTCACATGTGACACAGAGAGAAATTAGAGAGGAAACAGTAATGTAAATGTGAGACATATGACCACTTGAAACTATGTGAAGGGAAATGGCATCTTATTGCATTATTAACATTTTTAAAATTTGAAGTATGTTAAATAATGCAGCTGAAACCATCTATTTTGCACTATTGAAAGGAATTTTATTTAGTCTTTCTCTTGCTTTGAGGATTTGTTAATCCGTGAATAAAACTAAAGTGACAATGTATGGAAACAATCCTTACCCACCATCACAGAAGCAGACATTGCTGATAAGTATTGAGCATTTGTAAATGGAAACTTCTCCCACTTGGAGTCCAGGCTCCTTCAGTACCTCAGACTTGAAATGCCAACCCCCCCCCTACAAATGTCATGTAAATTACACATATATTTCAGCAAATGGTGCTGGTCAAATTGAATAGCTGCATGGAGAAACATGAAAAGAGATCTACATCTACCACCCTGCTCAAAATTCAACTCCAAATAAATCAAGTTGTTCTACATATGACCAGATTCCCTGAGTATGGTTATGATAATGTAGGGAGTCCACTTGAACTCATGGGCACACCTAGCAACTTTCTGAGCAGGACACTGAGAGAACAGACAGTAAGACCAAGAATTAATAAATAGGATTTCATGAAGCTAAATGGCTGTGTATAGCAAAGGACAGAATGATTACACTGAAGCAGCAGCCTACAGAACGAGAAAAAAACCAGTATCAACCATACATCTAACAAAGGGTGAGTATCTAGACTATACAAAGACCCCTTGCCCCAAAAATATACCCTAAACTTCAAAGAAACACATAAGCCAATTAAAAAGTATACCATAGAAATAAACAGTTCTCAAAAGATGAAACACAAATTACTGGGAAACCCTTCCAAAATCGTCAACATTCTTATCTAGTTCGTGTCTTAGCTAGGGTCTTATTGCTGTGAACAGATACTATGACCAATGTAAGTTTTATAAAGGACAACATTTAAATGGGGCTGGCTTATGGGTTCAGAGGTTCAGTCCATTATCATCAAGACAGGAACATGGCAGCATCTAGGCAGGCATGGTCTAGGAGGAGTTGAGTTCTACATCTTCACCCAAAGGAAGCCAGGAACAGACTGAGCATCCTCAAGCAGCTAGGAGGAGGGTCTATAAGCCTACCCCACAGTGACACACTTTCTCCAATAAGGCCACACCTTCTAATAGTGCCACTCCCTGGGCCAAGAATATGCAAACCATCACAGTAGGGAAATGCAAATTAGAATTACTTTGAAATTTTGTCTAATCCCTGTCAGAATGTTCTAGATCCATAGACAAATTGTAACATGTGCTAGCAGAGTGCAGAGAAAGGGGAACCATTATTAATTACTCCTAGCATTATAAACTGGTATAGTCATTATGGAATCAGTGTGCAGATTCCTCTAAAAGATAAAAACAAACACACCACAATATCCAGCTATACTATCTTTTTTTTACATATCTAAAGCATTCTACATCCTACCATAGAAATACTTGCTGATCCCTATTCATAACCGCCTTATTAACAATATCAGCAATGCCAAGCAGCCTGGATTCCTACCAACTGATGCATGGGTAATGAAACTGTGATACAGTTGCTCATGGAGCATTATTTAGCTGTTAAGAAAAATGAATTGTGAAGTTTGCAGGAAAATGGATGGAGCTAAAAACAGTCATCCTGAATGAGGTAAGCCAGATCCAGAAAAAAAAATGTTTCATGTTTTTTTCTTATTGGTGGTTATTACTTTTAAAACTTTAAATATGCATATTTCAATCAAAGTCACTACAGAAGATAGGCAGGTAGTAGTAAGGGGCCAGGGAGGAGGAGGAGATTATCCAAGGAAGGAGAAATAGAATATAATGTTATAAAAAGATAAAGAGTAAATTATGGTAAACTATTATATGCATAAAGGAATGGGAGGGGAGGGTACATGAGGGAATATGGAGAAGGACAAATTGATACTAAAGAACTTTGGAAAACCTATTTGGGGACTTACTACTATAGAAGCGCCCTAAAATATATGCACATATAAGAGGAATTTAAATGGAGTAACCATAAAATAGGGGAAACAATGTTATAATTAAACATCTTATGCCATAAAGAAATTTCCCAAGTATAAGGAATGGGTTATATCTAATTGGGTTATTTGCAAAGGTTTTCCCATGGATACCCCTCTGAACATTATAGGCTATTTCTAATGAAAGTAATTTCTAGCCACAATCTGACAGTAAGTCCCTATTGATTAAGAGTACTTAGTTATGCCACTGAACAAGAAGAAATTGACCTGATACCCAACTAGAAGCATCAGGCCTACAGACTATGATTCATGGTGCTGCTAGGTACTTTGCACTGTGTTGGAGGAGAAAAATAACCATCAATAAAGCCAGCCACTGATTTTAGTGGGATTGCTTCACATTTCTCTCCATTTAGTTTGATGTTAGCTACTGGTTTGCTGTATATGGCTTTTACTATGTTTAGGTATGGGTCTTGAACTCCTATTCTTTCCAGGACTTTTATCATGAAGGGGTATTGAATTTTGTCAAATTCTTTCTCAGCACCTAATGAAATGATCATGTGCTTTTTATCTTTGAGTTTATTTATACAGTGGATCACGTTGATGGTTTTCCGCATATTGAGACATCCCTGCATGCCTGGGATGAAGCCTACTTGATCATGATGGATGATCGTTTTGATGTGTTCCTGGATTCGGTTTGCAAGAATTTTATTGAATATTTTGTGTCAATATTCAGAAGGGAAATTGGTCTGAAGTTCTCTTTCTTTGTTGGGTCTTTGTGTGGTTTAGGTATAAGAGTAATTGTGGCGTCATAGAAGGAATTCGGGAGTGATCCATCTGTTTCAATTTTGTGGAATAGTTTGGATAGTATTGGTATGAAGTATTCTATGAAGGTCTGATAGAATTCTGCACTAAACCCGTCTGGACCTGGGCTCTTTTTGGTTGGGAGACTTTTAATGACTGCTTCTATTTCTTTAAGAGTTATGGGGTTGTTTAGATGGTTTATTTATTCCTGATTCAAATTTGGTACCTGGTATCTGTCTAGAAAATTGTCCATTTCCTCCAGATTTTCCAGTTTCATTGAATATAGGCTTTTGTAGTGGGATCTGATGATTTTTTTTAATTTCCTCAGATTCTGTTGTTATGTCTTCCTTCAAGGCTGCTCACTCTCTCCCTACTTATTCAATACAATAATAGAAGCCCTAGCCAGAGCAACCATAAAATGAAAGGAGGTCAAATGGATACAAATTGGAAGGGAAGAAATCAAAATACCACTATTTGCAGATGATATGATAGTATACATAAGTGACCCCAAAAGTTCAACCAGAGAACTACTTAACCTGATAAATAACTTCAGCAAAGTGGCTGGATATAAAATTAACTCAAATAAATCAGTAGCCTTCTTCTACTCAAAGGATAAACAGGCTGAGAAAGAAATTAGGGAAATGACACCCTTCACAATAGTCCCAAATAATATAAAATATCTTGGTGTGACTTTAACCAAGTAAGTGAAAGATCTGTATGACAAGAACTTCAAGTCTCTGAAGAAAGAAATTGAAAAAGTTCTTAGAAGATGGAAAGATCTCCCATGCTCATGGATTGGCAGGATTAATATAATAAAAATGGCCATTTTGCCAAAAGCAATCTACAGATTCAGTACAATCCTCATCAAAATTCCTACTCAATTCTTTATAGAGATAGAAAGAGCAATGCAAATTAATTTGGAATAATAAAAAAGCCAGGATAGTGAAAACTATACTCAACAATAAAAGAACTTCTGGGGGAATGAATCACCATCCCTGACCTCAAGCAGTATTACAGAGCGCTAGTTATAAACACTGTATGGTATTGGTACAGAGACAAGGAGATACATCAGTGGAACAGAATTGAAGACCCAGAAATGAACCCACACACCTATGGTCACTTGATCTTAGACAAAGGAGCTAAAACTATCCAAGGGGAAAAGATAGCACTTTCAACAAATGGTGCTGGTTCAACTTGAGGTCAGTACGTAGAAGAATGTAAATCGATTCATTCTGATCACCATGTACAAAGCGGATCAAGGACCTCCACATCAAACCAGGTACACTCAAACTAATGAAAAAAAGTGGGGAAGAGTCTTGAACACATGGGCACCAGGGAAAATTTCCTGAACAAAACACCAATGGCTTATGCTTTAAGATCAAGAATCGACAAATGGGACCTCATAAAACTGAAAAGCAGCTTCCGTGTGGCAAAGGACACTGTCATTAGGAGAAAATGACAACAAACAAATTGGGAAAAGATCTTTACCAATTCTACATCTGATAGAGGGCTCATGTCCAAAATACACAAAGAACTCAAGAAGTTAGATTCGAGAGAGTCAAATAACTCTATTAAAAATGCTATATAGAGCTAAACTTCTCAGCTGAGGAACATTGAATGGCTGAGAAGCACCTAAAGAAATGTTCAACATCTTTAGTAATCAGGAAAATGCAAATCAAAACAACCCTGAGATTCCACCTCACACCAGTCAGAAAGGCTTAGATAAAAAAAACTCAGGTGACAGCAGATGCTGGCGAGGATGTGGAGAAAGAGGAACACTCCTCCATTGTTGGTGGGATTGCAAACTTGTACAACCTCTCTGGAAATCAGTCTGGAGGTTCCTCAGAAAATTGGGCATTGCACTACCTGAGGATTCAACTATACCTTTCCTGGGCATATACCCAAAAGATGCTTCAACATATAACAAAGACACATGCTCCACTATGTTCATAGCAGCCTTATTTACAATAATCAGAAGCTGGAAAGAATCCAGATGCCTTCAGCAGAGGAATGATACAGAAAATGTGGCACATCTACACAATGGACTACTACTACTACTACTCAGCTATCAAAAACAATGACTTCATGAAATTCATAGGCAAATGGATGGAACTGGAAAATATCATCCTGAGTGAGGTTACCCAATCGCAGAAAAACATACATGGTATTCACTCATTGATAAATGGATATTAGCCCCAAAGCTCAAATTACCCACGATGTGATCTACACACCACAGGAAGCTCAAGAAGAAGGATGACCAAAATGCAGATGCTTCTACTCCTTCTTAAAAGGGGAACAAAAATATCCATAGGAGGGGATATGGAGGAAACATTTAGAGATTAGACTGAAGGAACGGCCATTCAGAGACTGCCCCACGTCTATACACACACACACACACACACACACACACACACACACACACACACACACACACACATATATATATATATATATATATATATATATATATATATATATATATATATATATCCACCAAAACTAGATAAGATTGATGAAGCTAAAAAGTGCATGCTGAAGGGGACCGGATATAGATCTCTCCTGAGAGACACAAGCAGAGCATGTCAAGTATAGAGGTGAATGCTTGCATCAAACCAGTTAACTGAGAATGGACCCCCTTGGGGGGAATTAGAGGAAGGATTGAAAGAGCTGAAGGAGCTTGCAACCCATAAAAACAACAATGCCAACCAACCAGAGCTTCCAGGGACTAAACCACTACCCAAAGACTATATACATGGACTGACCCAGGGCTCCAACTGCATATGTAGCAGAGAATAGCCTTGTTGGGGCACCAGTGGAAGGGAAAGCCCTTGGTCTTGCCAAGGTTGGACCCCCCCAGTGCAAGGGAATATGGGGGAGGGCAATAAGCGGGATGTACAGGGGGAATAACCATATGGTGGAGTGGGAGGGGAGGGAATGGGGGCTTATGGACAGGAAACCGGAGAGGGGAATAACCTTTGAAATGTAAGTAAAGAAATATATCTAATAAAAAATTTTAAAAAAAGAAAAAAATAAACACCAAAAAAGTGGCATAAATAAATAATAAAATAATGGTACTGGGCCTACATACATTCAAATCAAAAACTTCCAGCACAGAAAAGGAATAGAGGCAAAGTCCCATTCCTGAACTGGAACCTATTTACTATTAATGCCTGCTCGAGAGGGGACATCTATTTCATCCAATAAAATGACACTGGACTTATCAATTTAGTTCCAGGGCAGGCCGTGGGCTTAGTATTAATTCACCAACACACACAAAAAAACTCCCTTGTTTTCTTTGCTGATTCTTGTTTTGTTTCGGTGGGTTTTGGTTGTTTGTGTTTTTTGTTTCTTTTGTTTGAATTTTTGGGAGATAGAGGGAGAGGGAAGGAAGAAGAGAGAATATGGTCAAAATAGACTGCATAAAAAATTTAAAAAAGTTTTAAATATATTTGAATCCACATTAGGGACTGAAGAAACAGCTTAATGGCTAAGAATACTTCCTGCTCTTGCAGAGGAGCGGGTTCTGAGTCTCTCAGCTAACAGTTGTAACCCTAGCTCTTAGAGATCTGACATCCTGTCTGCCTTCAGCTGGCTCAGCGCTTATATCCTCAAAACCCTCACACTCCCCAACACAAACAGACTTAAATAAAAAGTAAAATCTTTAATCAAAATCTACATTCAATGAGTAAAATTTAAATTTATTAAAGTATCCAGAAAAATTCTTTAGGAAAAATAATAATCACTAAACTAGTCATATTTTCTTTTAAAATTAATGAATGTAAAGGAATACCAATAAAAACTATTCATCTGCTCACCTGCATTTTTGCTAGAGAAACTATTGCCAAAGGGGAGGCAAGGAACAAATAAAGTAGATTAAATCTTCTCTTGGGTCCTTCCTCATCAATTGTGATATCTCTTTCTTTCAAAACCACAATATACTTCTTCCCGGAGCAACACTGATGGTGTCTTGATAATAAATTTTCTGAAGTTGTTCAAAGTTATACAGGCTCAGAGATGTATGCTGAATTAAGTGTTTGAACTGAGACGAAGCCAACTTCAGATTCTCACGGGGCTTTCTCTATGGAGTCTACGAGGGCCGAGTCAAGGAGATCTCAGCCTCAGATATGTCAAATGTACGGCTGCTACCTAGGGTGCTGTGTGCTCCCAGCTCCAGCTGTCTGAAGCTGCTACATCCAAGTTCATTGATGTGATGGGATTACATTCTCTTGGTGTTAATTGGAGGCAAACTGGCACACACAGGCTTCAGGGCAAAGGTGTTTCTGCTGAATTCCACACCACTTGGCTGCTCTTTCTTTGTCCCCTTATTAGGATATCCTCTCCTTTAAGCAGTGGATTATGTTTATTTATGTGAATGGTCTCAACATTTCTAAACGTCTAGTGTACATAAGCAGCTAATAATTATTTGCAGAGATGAATGTCAGACTTATCATTTCCACTTCAGATTTACAAAACCTAAGCACAGAAGTTCAGTAATAGAATGCCCAGGAAAAATAACAAATCTTGAAAACAGGTTCACAACAAAATGATGGCTGCACTGACCTTTTATTTGCATTTTCCACTAGTGTATTTTGTCGTTAGTGAAAATTAATTGCTCAAATTAATGAGGAAATATGCGCATGATACTGAAAGGTTATGGGAGATGTTAAGAAAGGATACTGAGGCTGTATGTCTGGTCTTATTCCCTGACAGTGTTCATTAATCTACTTTCCAATCCCGGGAGGGCAAATTAGAGCATATAAGGCAAAGAGAATTAAAGACACATTGCCTGTAGGTGACCTACAACTGCCACTAAATGCGAATCTATTCAAAATGCATGCTTCTGTTTTTTTCATTCCCTAAAGGCCAAAGCCCATGAAAATTCTGCGGCTTCACAGACAAATGTGTGTGCCACAGGCTCTCTTTGCTGTTCTGTGCAGATAAGAAAGCTCTTTATTTTAAATAAAACCCATGCTGCTGGCAAATCCTACACTTGGGTCATTTGCCTCAATTAGCTGGAATGTAAGGAAAGGTAATATTTCCAGGCTCTATTTTCTACCTACACAGGCAGGCTGTTTAGGAAGTTAAACGTGGTCCTACTATGTTTGGGGTAATGATTTACATGCCACACTCCATTTGTATCCCTCTGCTACTGTATTTCAGAACTCATTCAGATAAATATCAGATACGGGAAAACAAAAGACAAGCACAGAGAACAAGAATTTCTCAGCCTCAGCTCCTCAGCCTTCAGCTATGGCTGATCTCTAATTTTAGTTTACTTTTAAACTTGTTCCTGAAATCTTCAATGAGTGAATTGGTTGTTGCCTCTCACAATAAGGGCTTCCTGACCCTCAATGAATCACGTTTCCTGACTTAAGTCAGCTCACCAACCTTTATTGGTTGATTGTATTAAAAAGTAAATTTTACTAAATATAGGTCACTTGTGTGCTTTTAGTGAGAAATAAATACTGCACATGTTTATTTCCAGTATGTATAAGACATTGATGGGGGAGGACCTTGTGCCTCTGTGTGCACTTATTTCTCCACACACCTTTTGAGATCAGAGATTGACATAAGATGTCTTCTTATATTTTCATTATTCTTTCTGGATCTAGGGTCTCTCACGGAACCTAGAGATACTGTTTCAGTTAAGTTGGTTTGTGGGCAAGCCCCAAGTCTCTTCTTATCTCTGCTTCCTGAGTGAATGCACGGCTCCACACCAGCTATCTTGGTGGACATCAGGATCCAAATTCAAGTCCTCGTTCTTGCACAGTAAGCACATCTCTTGCTGAGCTATTTCCCCAGCACAAGGAAAGGAATTGCCACAGATTCTGCTCTCCAGTTTATCTGCTACGATGACAAACTACCATAAACCATGAAGCTTAGATAACAAAAATTAATAATCTCCTAGTTCTCGTGGGTAGAAGCCCATGACCAAAGTATCAACAATGTTGTCTCCCATGAGCTCTACAATAGACTGTATATACTGAGAGCTTTGAATGCTCTCCCTTGCTGATCTGGAGAATGCTGGAAGTTTGGCTTTGGTTTCCCGTAATTTCTGCTATATATATTCTATATATAGTCCAATTTCTGCAGTAATCTCTAAAAGGTTTCTCTACATGTCAGTGTACAAACATTGTCATAAAGGCATCAGTCACAGTGGAGTAGGGCCCACCTTACTTCAGAACAGTCTTAGGTAATTGCAACCACACTGTCCTATATCCATGCAGAAACCCACAGGAAATAAGGAAAAATTTTGAGTTTTCATAGAAGTTTCCAGAAGAATACATAATCTATCAGTAGCACATCTGAAAGAAAACAAAGCAAAATAATGAAAGATAAAAATACTCAGGTCAATAATGAGTAACATCAGAACACTATGTCAATAAAGTTAATGACTTAGGTGAAACACATAATTGCTTTGAAACACAACTTCTCAAAGCTTACTTACAGTAATATAGACAACTAGCTGATGTATATATATAGAAGATTTCACCAAAGAGAAGCTCAGGTGTAGATGGTTTCACTACTAAATTCTTAAACATCTAAAAAAGTAATATTCTATACAAACTTTGGTGGAATTGTTTTTATTTGATTTTATTCTATTTTATTGACATTTTATAACAGAAATGTATTCTCTCTCCTTTTTAAAAGCCATCAGACTAAAACCAGTGTGTCATAGGAGGTACTACTCCCTATGGTCAGGAGCGGAAGACTCTTCCTTGCTTCCTCCACATTCTGGTGTCTGCAGGTGTCTTGGCTTGTGGCTACATCTCCATTGTTTCCACCTCTTCCTCTGTGGTCAGGCTGGCCTCCCCTCTCTCTTGTTTGTTTGAGTGCTTCAAATGACGCTTAGCATCTAATAAGAATACTTATCTCAGGACTCAAAGCTAACAGGATAAGAACGGTATTTCTTAATAGCTTACACTAAATCACGTGCTTGCCTCCTACGGTGATAGTCTTTCTTAACAGATACAGTACTGTCTACAGTGTCTGAGTAGTAAGATATAGACTAAACCTCAGTATCAAAAGTGAATCAAATCATTACTATGAAAAACATAATCTAAATCAATGTTACCCATCATATCAATGAAAATAGTCTGAACAGACTTTTAATACAACACCGAGTACAACATGAATTTTGGGCAAAAGTAAGTAGGTGGTGCCTTGATGTTTTGAAAATGAAAAGTAAAATTTACTATGGTAAATTAGCTAAACCTAAAACATGTGACATGCTCATTAATCGGAGTGCTCAGGACTGACAAAACTTACACTAATTTTTCACGTTAATGGGTGTATTTGTTACATTTCCTTTCAAATTTCTTTCATGATTTTTTGGGGGTGAAAATTGAGACAGTCTGGCTTTGAAATTCATACAAAAATACCAAAGCCTAGAACATCCAGATTGATTTGGGGGTTAAGAGACACAAGATGACAAGTCACTTAACATTGTTCATGGTATAAGACAGGGAAATACGTTCCCATAATAGAATAGAATAACCCCCAGAAGTTAACATATACACCATGAAATGCACATATATGAAAAAGATAAAATTCAGTCCATGTTTGCAACATATAATAGATAATCTCCACACGGAGGGCACAGGCTTATCTGTGCCCATGGCTGCCCTTTGTTCTTGCTCTCTCAGAGAAGACTGTCTTTTGCTTAATCAGCTCCAGCTTTGCTTTATAGTGTAGAACATTCCGAGGCATACATACAAAATTAAAGTCATAAAATTGGCGAAAAAGTAAGGCAGTAAAAGATAAGCCGTGATGGGTCTAGGATCTCCAAACCACTGTCCACAAGCAATGGAGAACATTTGTTCGTGTTTGTTGTGAACCTTGTGCTTTTACGTCGTTTCTCTTCTGTCAGAGAGAGAGAGAGAGAGAGAGAGAGAGAGAGAGAGAGAGAGAGAATGCCAAATATTTTCTCTCTGGAACACTTAGGCAATAGGGAAAGGAAATGGGAGTATTTTCACATGCACAGTATGATCCCTTTATGCTCTGGAATCTTCTGAAATGCATAATCAGTAGCAGTTGGGCTGGGGAAGTAGCGGCTCAGCCAACAAAGCACTAGCTGCCCAAGTGTGGGGACCAGGGTTTGCATCTCTAGAACACACATAGAAGCTTCATGACATTGGTGACCTCTGCCTGAAACCCCAGTGCTCAGCAGGTGTTTTTGCCAGTTGTCTTGCTGTGAAGAAGCAGAATGACCACGGCAACACTCATGAAGGAAAACATTTAATTGGGGCTGGCTTACAGTTTCAGAGGTTCAGTCTATTGGCGTATGATTGGAAGCATAGCGCCAGGGAGGGAGAAGCTGAGCATTCTATAGAACACAACAGGAGGGGGACAGCCACTGGGCCTGGCTTGAACATTTGAAACCCTAAAAATCCACACCAGTAAAACGCTTCTTCCAGAAAAGCCTTGACTCCTTCAACGACGCCACACCTCCTAATACCTTTCAAGTAGCACTTCCCCATAATGGCCATTGCAATGAGCTGATGGGGGCTATTCTTGTGCAAACTGTCACAGTAGGCAAAGACAGCATTTAGGGAAAGTGAAGAGCATACTGAGAACAGGGAAACAATTGGACCATGAAACTCACAGCTGGGAGGATGCAAATGAGATGGCCTTTCCTCCTAACCTTTCTCTTCTTAGGCCTCTTGGTAACACTTGGGGAATCCAATTCCACTCTACTGCCATGCCAGCCCAGCTCTCTGAATGAGCACCTCTCCAATCAACAACACATCTCAGAAACAGGGAAATACTCCTGTCTTAGTTTAAGGTTGCAATTAATCTTTAACTAGAAAAAACTGGGAATTGAAAAAGTCCTCAGCAGGCAACATCAGAGTCCTGATTCTCTTCACATGTCCGCAACCTGGTAGAGACTGGGAGTCTGGTACAGTTTCGGGTCCTAACTCAGCCTCTCTTCCATTGCTCCTGAATCAATCTTCTTTTCTATTCCTTGGGTATCTTTTCTCTCAATTTTTGCTTTAGGCATGTTTTTTTTTACTCCTGTAATAAAACTTGGGCTTACATAACTGAAAACTTGAGAAGGAGCAAGTCACTGTCACTATCTTGGCAACTCTGGCACACGTTTCTGATCTGATAGTATCTTCTCTCCAATTAAGGAGAAGCGCTATTTCACGACTCTTCATATGAAAGTGGGTGGGCCAAGGGAATTTATTATGCATAAGCTATTTTGATCTGGTCATCAAGCATGAAGATGTGAATTGCATATGAATGCCCATGCAAGGCCTGTGGTGAAGTCTGTTTTCTCAGGGAAAGGAAAGCTTTATTACAGTGTTCTTTCCTTTCCCCTAAGGAACATTCACAGAATCATGAAGCAGAACAGCATGGCCATTTTTGTTTGTTTTTGCATATATAAACTCTTAAGATATTTCTGTATGAATGGTATTTTGCAGAGAATACAGATAAAAGGACTAGAGATCAAACAAAAATATAGCAATTATTAAAATGCATATTTTTTTCAGAGAGGAGGTTCTCATAGGTTATGTGCTGCAATGCCTAAATTACCAAGTGAGGGGTTTGGTCTTTACCTGAGAGGAGCTGGTAACTATACGAAGGTTATGCATTCGAGAAAAAGATGATACCTTTGGAGATTAAAAATGATGGCTGTAGTGACAGTGGACCCTGAGAGGAGGAAAAAGAAGCAGATTAAAGTGTTTCCATTGTTTAAACAGAAGACTTCTAAATGAGTAGAAGTTTTCATTTTGTGTGTGTGTGTTGGGGGGCAGGTTAACATGTAGCCCAGGCTGGCCTAGAATTCTCTATGTACCTAGGGTACCTTCAAGTCCTGGTCTTTCTCTGTCTATTCCCTGAGGGCTATGAGTACAAGCAGGTCTCATCCTACTGAGCAATAGAGTTCTGTCAGTGGCTTGCTGGATGCCACTTGCAAGAAGCTGTAATTATGTTATTCTTCACTATGACATCTAGGAGGGCACTGACAGTATGAGAATTAGAGTGAGAGGAACAAACATCCAAATATAACACACACACACACACACACACACACACACACACACACACACACACACTGGACTGCGCTAGATCTGAAGGTAAGTACATTATAGCTAATATATATATATATATATATATATATATATATATATATATATATATGTATATATATCTATGGCTACACTTCAGTGACAAATAGCATCCAGATTGTCAAATGATTTAAAGCAAGATGTCCTCATTAATTCAGCTCTGTGAATCTGTGCTCAGTGCATCTGAGTTCCTGATGGGTTTTTGTGGTGTTATTTATTTAACACCACTTTCCCAGGTGTCACTATTCCTTCTCCAAAAAGGAGCTCAAAAAGTGTTTTAAAACGCTTTTCTGCATCTATTATCCACATTTGCACTTGTAACGCCTTTTTTTTTCTTAGTCACTTCCCTTAGATTTTCTCTTTCCAATCTTGTGCATTTGTTAAAGGATGATAAATTTTTCAGTGTGCACTCTTCATCCATAATAGAGTTCTGTGTCTAAGATGACTGCCTGATACACTAAATTAAGTAGCACGGAGATCCAGTCCCTTTCAGAAAATCCCTTTCCAGTTGGACAGAGCGATTGATGAAATAGCCACTGAAAGAGATCATTCCTAAGTGTTGAAAACTGATTTCAGCCAACATGTTTCTAATTCATGAATTCTTTTTGGAGAATGTAGGAGCCACTAATATCTGTATGAAATCATGTATCTGCCTTCTCTATATTATAATCAACATTGCATTGAGATTCAGGCATTGGTCAAATTTTGTATTGTTGAAATGTATTTAAAAAGCAAATAAAATCATACTATGTTTATAAGCAAGCACAAGGTATTCTCCCCATTCTGTTCTGTAAGAGTTTAGTAGCTCCATTATTTTTTCACATAAACCATGCCCTTGGCATCATGTGACCTCCTTTCAGTCATGGGATTCTATTAAAGCTTCATGAGGACACTGAACTCAAGGAACAACATAGGATTATCAGCACCATTCCCTACATGCAGATCAAGAATATCCTTGGCTTGCATGTTCTATTCTCCCATATTTTAGGGCCAATCCATATATGATGAACAGCTTTCATTATCACCATTGAACATCTATCTCTTCATTTACCAATTGTATTCCCAAATGACTAGTGTCAGTAGTAGAACTATCACTGAATCTCCTGTCAGGAGCATACGTGGTGTGATAAAGACACACTGTAAGGCAGGCTCATTGGTTCTGCAGCTCTGAAGAACACTGTTATAACATCTACAATATGGACTTCAGTGACCTGTAAGCACATGGAGGATCTTACACATGGCAGCTAGAAGGATGTTTAATGTAAGTTGTAGCTATGGTAAGCTTCATGCTTGGAAGATGCTGCATCGGTCTGCTCGTAAGTGTGCTATAAATAACACAATTGTATCAAAGCTATTTATTCTCTTCATTTGATTCCTCCTTGCCCCTTTCCTCTTTCTTTCTTTCTTTCTTTCTTTCTTTCTTTCTTTCTTCCTTCCTTCCTTCCTTCCTTTCTTCCCTTTCTTTTTTCCTTCCTTCCTTTTCTTCCTCCTCTTCGTCTTCTTCTTCCTCTTCTTCTTCTTCTTCTTCTTCTTCTTCTTCTTCTTCTTCTTCTTCTTCTTCTTCTTCTTCTTCTTCTTCTTCTTCTGTTTTTGCTATTGATTAGGTAATAACAAATATTCCTTTAGTATTTTTTTATAATATAGCAAGGAACATTGTTTAAAGCATTGCTAAAGAATGCCATATTGGTGTCATCATTGCTAGTCTTTTTGACACAGATGAAACACATTCCAGATATGTTTTAGATTCTATGACCAGGAGCAAGAAAGTTCTAGTCCTGTTTTATGTGACTCACTAGCAGATGTCAGTAGAAGGTCATCTTCTTACTCTCTCTTATATGGCTTTGGGTCTACTAATGAAAGTTTTTCAGAGATCTTCTTAACATAATATTTTTATTGATTATCTGCACCCTGGTCATACTTACTCTCCAGTCCTTCCATGTCCACTCTCACCCTTCTGACCACACCCCAAATTAAAAATAACCATGAGCCTTAGTTCAAATCTGTTGAAGAGGCATAAATTCCTGTACTAACACTGTTTCTGCTGGGCTAAGCTTTATGCTTGATTCTCATCTTATGAGAAATTTTCTGTGAAGCTTCTCTGTCCGTGAATGAGTACTCACTAGTAAACGTGCCTTACGACCTGGTCAGGCAGCCAGCATCTGTGAATTCACCTGCACTGATACCTAGCAATACATACCTTTGATAAGCGACATCAATAAACCCTTCTTGGAAACATTGCCAATCAATGCCAACCAGGCAGAACTGTTTGGTTTTGTTGTTGATTTTAAACCCTCATGAGAATCTTAACTGTAAGAGTGGGTGAAGGCAAAGGCTAGAGATCCCTGCTATTTTAAAGAAGTTTTCTAGCACACATCTAGTGTTACCAATTCTTTGTTTACTCAAATATCTTCATCCTAGGTAAAGATATCACTTGTTCCTTTAGTCTTTCATGTATGGGAGAAAATCAATATCTCTCAAAGAGCTGAATCTGAAGATTCCTTACAGATTGAAGACTGCAACACACATGCGTGCGCGCGCGCGCGCACACACACACACACACACACACACACACACACACACTTCCTAGCATGATTATAGCTCTTTTTTCCTTTCTTAGAAGAACCTCCATATTCCTACAGTTTATTTTATCCTCATTTGCTGTATGACCACTAGGCTCCAGGGCAGGAAGCCTGCAAAACTGTCTGTGTTTAACCATTTTCCACCCTGCACTTAAATATGATCCAAGGCCATGAACATTACTTCTCTAAATATGCCTGGTATTCTCTCTGTCTCTCTCTCTCTTTCCCCCTCCCTCCTTCCTTCCCTCCCTCCTTTAGAGACAGAATTCCATTTAACAGCTAAGGTAGTCTCATCTGGATTGTACTTTCTTTAGGAAAACTTGGAAGACAAAGAATGATTAACAATGATTCTCAACTCCCAACCCCTGCTGTGTTTCTACACTGTGCTGTGCTCTACCAGGCCTTTCTTTTTCTTTTATTGGAATATCAAAGTGACTAATCTCCACTCAAATAAGGACTTAATGTTCCAAATGACAGAAAAGCTCACCTTCTCAAGGAAGGGGTTTCAATCAGGAGACAACATTTGTGTCATTCATTTTCCCGCAGAGCACTGCGGGTCATTTAGAGGAAATAACAGAAAACTGGTTCACAAAATTATCATCACTGGCTGATTCCTTTGTTGTAGAAGAAAGGAAAAACACATTTCTGACATTCTTGCTCAAGTGGAGCTTCCCTTACAGACTCCCATACCAGTGACCTTTGTGTCTGTCTTAAATTGCATTCACACCACTTTCTACCAAAATGAGGAAATGTTTGGAAATAAGCCTCCAGCAGGCACTCTACTTTTATGTATGATAATTACTAACTTTTGAAAGTACTTGGTAAAATGGCGAGAAAGATTTACTAAGGGTTTCCTCTAGGTTTTCTAGTTGAGTTACTAGATCTTTCAATGCCATTTTATCTCTGGTGGGGTTGCATCAAATTTCCCTTTATATTGAATTCCACCCCATGAACCCTGGGTTTCCTTCTGCATTCTCATCAGCCTTATCTAAAGCTGTTTTCTTGGGTATCACTCAGACATGTATTCCCCTCTGTTTCTTTCTGTTTCCTTTAAATTCTGTGAATTATTTAATGAAGCTTAATATTGTTCTTTTAAATTCTGGGTCTCAGTGTTCATCTAGGTGATTCACGTTGGCAAACACTTCTACAGGACTGTAGGTTTTGGAGAGAAGATACTAGCATGATCTTGTATATTGTTGGTATTTTTACAATGGGATCTGGGCACATGGACTTCTGTTACCTCTGAGTCTTCTGTGGACAGATCAGGATGGGAAAGAAGAGGTTGTGCTGGTGGGTTGGAGTAGGGGAGTGATTCTGAAGCTTTGATCCTTTGACAGAGAATCTGGGTGTCCATATGCTAAGGTCCTTGTCCCCAATTGTTTCTTGATTTACCAATAAAGATGCCAGGGGCAAATGGCTGGGACCCCATGTTTACACAGGCTAGGAGAGAGGAGAGAGCAGGAGGAAGAGAATTGAGATACTTGGGGAACAGACTCAGAGCTGCAGGGGAGATCTTCCAAAATGGAGGCAGAAAGGGAAAGTGACCCACAGGAAATTGGCCCATGGAAGGGCAGTCCGAACGCTTCTTGTCCAATGGGCTTCAGAGAAGGCAACCCAGCAACTAAGCTGAGGGAAGATTTAGAAGTGTTGAGCTACGACTCTCTAGCCACTAGAGACTTAGAAAAGCCCAGACATCGAGCCAGTCAGACAGATTAAAAATGAGCTAATGTGTGTGCGCGTGCGCGTGTGTGTGCGCGTGCGTGTGCGTGTATACGTGCGCTTGCGCCCTCCATCCATGGATCCAAGAGAACCTGGGGGTGTGGCTGGTAGCGCGGCCCATCCAGGAGCATTAAAGAGGGGTAGTAAAAACTACACATTACAGCTTTGTCCCAGAAGTTGGATTTGTCACAGGTAGGGTCAGAATGAAGTCAGATGGACAGAGAAAACTGTTGGTGTACAAGATGAGCTTCATGACCTATTCCTGCAACCTGAGGTTAAATTGGGTAGAAAGGTTTGATATGGAATAAGATGAGCCTATGTGTTTGGAGGCAGATGGCAAGCAGGTGAAGAGTATAGCCTAGATATCATTTGCAGTCAGGGGAAGACAAGTTGCGTGTCTTGATTTGGGACCCAGGCTAGATCTGGCATTTTAGGGAGAAAGTATAGATGGAAGGACCAAAGAGACGACGTGAATTCGACGTCAGAGGTGTAGGGAACTCTGGCTGGGTAGAATGTTTGTGCTTAGAGGCAGAGAAGGGATCTGTAGGTAGGGCAGGTCTTGGCAGAAGACATTGGCTGTGGCTGTAACCGGAGGGCTCACTCTAGGCTGGAGCACGGGATGCATGACATGGGCTAGACCTAGTGGGTGGAGGATAAGGATTAAGTGGGGCAGATAAAAATCACTGAGATTGACTTGGAGAAGAAGGTAGAAATTCCTCATGTATCGTTTTATTTTTCTTTAAAAAATATAATGGGTAGTGCTTTGTAAATATTATTGGGCACATATTTTATCCAAAGAGGTATTGAATCTTTAGTGGTTAGTATATAATATAATCGAGTTCTGGACTGACACTTCAAACAAATGTTTATCCTAAGCTGTATCTCAGGTTTCACACAGAATTAACACAATATATGCCTGTTCAAGTGCCAATTTCACTTAGCTTCCCACTGGACAATGTAAAATGTGAAGTTACACCCTGTTAATGTCAGTAATATCATCCATGTGTTCATTGACTGCATTTTTCAGTTGTCAATCACAACCTTCTGCATAGATGACAGCATTACTGGTTTTGACAACCACTAGACTAATCTAGAATTAGCATATTTACAAAAAATATAGGATAGCCTCCTGAATTTGAATTTCAAAAGGTCATAATATTTGCTATATTTATAAACTAAGAAATAAACTTTCTCCCTGAAATTCAAATAAATTGGATACCCTGCATTTTATCTGGCACAGTTCCCTATGGCTTCCTCCAATTATACTTCCTCTTTGCTAAAAACGTGTCATCTCGTGAACTGACGTCTATGTTAAAGGCATGATTCCGCATTGACTCTGATGTAGCATGAATAAGTTCTTTGGTCCTGTCAGTGGTTCGAAATGTCTCTTAGATCTCAGTGTCCATTTCTTTCTCTAGGTTTTAGAGAATTGTACTATAACTTAATTGAATAAATTATCTCTGACCTTAAACTTTATCATAGATTCTTCTATTTGATGTCTGAAAAGTTTATTCTCTTGTGCAAATTCTAGAGTTCTTGGGGGTTTCAGTGATGCTTCATTTTACACACATACACACTCACACACACACACACACACACACACGTGAATTATTTTATTATCTCAACACTGTCCTTCACTCATGTTATTTGTTCTTATTGGTTTTGTCTGAGGATCATAATTTCTACCGAATTTTTTGTTTGATTAATATGATTGACTGGGTTATACATTTCCAGCATTTATTTTTAGGATCTTAATTTCTGTGCTGGTTTTTCTTTACATCTTCTAATTTCTTCTCCAAATTGTTAAACATTGATTTTCCTGTTTTCCTTGCCTAGGTGCTGAATTTACTCTCTAGTGCTATGAACTGCTTACTTCCGTATCTATGTATCGACTAACATATTTTTTAAATTATGACTCTGAAATTTTTGTCTTCCATTTCAGCTATCCAATTATTATTGGTTTCTAGTATCTCAGAGTTATGTGCCTATAAAGGGTCATAGTAACTTGCTTGATCATATTTCTTATGCTTCTTTATTATATTTTGTGTACCTTGTGGGATGAATGTGTCCTGCGACTTTTATTTTTTCCTACCCTTTTTGTTTTATTTTACAAAGATGTTCTAGTGAATTGTCTGCACTTGGATTTGTATTCTTCACTAAGAGTTAAGGAGTAAGCTCTGCAGTAACAGACACTGTGCCCTGGCTGGTGTTTGCTTGCCTTTCTTATATCTGTGATAAGGTTCAGAGACAATGACCGAGAGTGCTAATTGTCAAAAACATGCAATATTATTTATCTGAGTAAAAGTCTTTGATAATAGTTAAAGAGAAGATTACTTAAAGTGGAAGATGAATAATGTATAAATGAAAGGAAAAGTAAGTTAATCTATGAGAAAATTATGTAACGATATTATGAAGTAGATGTAGGTAAAGACAAGTAAATGACAACCAGAAAAACCTACTAGGATAAGATAAAAATGAAACTAAAACTGTTACTGCATTAAACTACAATTATATAAATTGAAACCTCGAAATCCTCCAGTAGACATCATATAAAACTCAGCAGAAAACTTTGTCACATTCAAAAGCCATGAAATTGAAGAAATACTGTTTCCATGAGACTCTCTTCTGCTTTAATGTGTGCTACGCAGACAGGTAAATGCTGACTTATCCAGTTTGAATTTCTGAGGACATGCAAATAATCGATGCTTTTGTCTATTACAATCAATGCTGCTAACAGTCTAACTCAGCCTGGCTAGAGAGAGGACAGTCCATGTTGTCGCTGGAAGATTTAAAACCAAGGACCTCTGTGATGCTCTTAGTCTTCTTTGCATTGATCTCTTCCGCTTATCAGCATCATCTTCTCTTATTACAGACATGTAATATTTCTTCATATTGTAGGTACAAGGCTGCTGAAAGTGCCAAGAAGAGGCGGGGGGAGAAAGAGTTCTACTTAAGAATACTGTCGGGGTTGGGGATTTAGCTCAGTGGTAGAGCACTTGCCTAGCAAGCGCAAGGCCCTGGGTTCGGTCCCCAGCTCAGAAAAAAAAATGTTAAAAAAAATCTGGTTTAAGAATACTGTCTATGTCTATGTGATGTTTTATTTGATGGGAACACCTATTTCTGTATTTGACTACTCCATCTTCTCAGTCCTTATGGTTTTAGTTTTTATATGTCCTGTATGAAAAATATGACAATGGCTGTAAAGGTTCACTTACTCAATAAAATTATTTTATAAAAAGAAAAAATACTGTCTATGATGTTATCAGTTTATGAATGCTTATTAGAATATCTTAAAATAATTTACAGTTACACTTTAGGTGCCTATCATTCTGCTAGACAGCTGGAGTTGGGGGTAGCATTATGATTAATTATATAAGAGAAACAAAACATTTCTAGCAGAGCTCCCATAGGAAGGAGTTTCCAGAGAAGTAGTGCTGCTCACAGAAACCAGGAGAAATACAGGTCAGTGAACAACAGGCAATCACGGCAGGGACCTGACGAGTATTAAATTAGCATGAGGCACAGAATTAATTAAACCACAGTGAACATCACTTATAACTGAGCACCTTATGGAAGCTCAAAAAAAGCTCTTTTGAGAAAATGTCATTTAACTAGAAGCATAGAAAGAAATGGAAGAAAGACTATTCCTACAAAAGGAGCAATCTGTGAAGAGGCCTTAAGGTAGGAACATGCTTAGCATCGCAAAAACCTGATGGAAAGGTCACCATGGCTTAAGTGTATCTCAACTTGAAGTCTCAATGGCAAATGCCAAATCATGCCCGTAGGAAGAAAAATCATCTTGTGTGTGGTTCTTCAAGCACAATGTGTATTTATTTGAAATGTGAGAGAATTCCAGTGGCTATTTTTATAGCATAGTTTATAGATAAGTATTTGGAGGGCTTGGTGCAATAATAGTGGAAGACATAAATGAATATAGAAAAGCTAGAGTTTCAGCAAATGGGACGTGAGTTCCAGGAAAGACGTTTCTATGAAGAAGGGCTGGGGAGGAAATGAGTGACTCCTGTATTGTGTAGAATCACCCTTGTTCTGGTTATCACCACACCTCACTTTTAAAACAAAGTAAAAACGAAAAGCCAATAAATGTTATCAGATTCCTTCCCTACATTATTTTTTACCAATTTAATGTCACATTTTTCTCAGCTCATTAATTTGACAGTCGAGTTGATCTTGCATAAAGATACCAGATAATAGTCAGGATAAGTTCAAGAGTGAAACACATTTATTTTCTGAACATAACCTTTGTATGCTATTATATAATATTGTATGTCAAAAATTCTGAGTATTAATTAAATTAACTGAAAATAAACACAGATACAATAGCTTCACTGACTTAAGACTTAGAATTTTATATAAAATTTGTATGTTCTTCTTAGTTGTACAGTAACATTGCTCTATCTCAGTCCATCTTTAACCAAGAATTGAATTACTCTTTTGTCCAGTGCATCACTCATAAGAAATTTAAGAGGGAAGCAAAAAAGACCATTCCTATAGCAACATCATAGTTATCAAACTGTAATATCTCACGTTGCATAATTTATACATTAATATTAGGATAGAGAAGATTCAGTGTATCTACAACATAACTGTATCATAGGAAAAGCTGTGTAGTAAGGCTCTGGTACTATCTATTATTTCAGGAATTACTTAAAGTGTTGGGAATTGTCCCTTCCAAACAGAGGTAGCATGTGCTTTGGTTAGAATGGACTAATAGAGCTATGGCAATGACCCAGTGTATTAAGATGTAGGAAGGTCTGCTGCTCCTTACATAATCATCCAGAGAAGGTGTTCTTGGCGAGAAGGCATCTTCCCACTTACCATGCCTCAGATGCCCAGGAGACAGCAGTAATACCAGCTTCATGAATGCACCTGTGCTGGTTATCTCAATAGGAAAGTATATAAGAAGACATCTACTAGTGTGAGACTAGGTATAAACTGGCTTCTATATCAATGTTCAGTACAAAAGTGCCCAGGAAATGTGATCAAATAAGACAGCTGAACCTCAGGCTGGTTTTCTGATTATGAAAGAAGAAGCTGAGATTTAGTGAGGCTCCCTTTCCATTGTGTTATGAATACCACCGACAAGTAGGACAATGAGACTTGAACTGCTATAACTTGTAGAAAATCAAAACCACTCCCTAGATTCAGTTTATAGATCTCTTTGAACTTGGTCATTAGACGAAGTTGAGTGCCAGCAATGAGGGAGACGTTCTTCTATGACTGTCCACTGCAGCTCTTTAGTGGTCTCAGGGCAAAACTTGGCACATAGGGCTGTGGTACATATATGATGACATAGCTATGTAAGAATATTGGGGGGCGTGCCTTGGTTAGGAGCACAAGCAGAGAACTTGACTAGGATTTTTTTTAATTTGTACTCCTCCACATCTCTTGCCAGTGAGTTTTCAATTTCTGCTGGAGGTAGGCTTAGAGCCTTGAGCAATATAAATATACTCTCTCTCTCTCTCTCTCTCTCTCTCTCTCTCTCTCTCTCTCTCTCTCACCCAATCCCACACCAAATTAAAGTATTTGCATACACATGCAAATATGATAAGTTTGAGGATTCAACTCAATGTTATCGAAACTCCTGTGGACATCTGTGCCCTGTGGACTTGAGGTGTAGGCTCATTTTATTTCACTCAACTACAGAAGACTGAATATAGAAACCTCTGAAATCATACTGTCTTTTTTTGATAGAAACCTAGACCTTTATTGGTAAAGTTCTCAACAGGAAGAAAGATGTAGGGTGAGATGGGAAGGTAAGGAGTGACAGAAATGCTTCTGTGTGGTAAAGTTCCTCAGCCAGACAAAATGGGGAGGTGAATAGAAGACTTCTTTGTCAACGTTCTTCAAACAAACAAGCAAACAAACAAACAAACAACACACACACACACACACACACACACACACACACACACACACACACACCCAAAATACTTATGGAAATATAAACATAAAGGGAATCAATAATCTATAGTGTGTTGAAAGGACCATTTGTTTTAAATAGGTAAAAATGAAAAAAAACAGACTCACAAAATCTCACTCTTTGATAATTTTCCTCATTATTTAAGTGCTTCTGCTTTAAATAACGATCAAACCTAAGAACATGCCACAGTGATGTCTAGACTGAAGTTCGGTCATCAGAGCCTCATCTTACTGTCACATGAAACTATCTGTGACAGGAGAGATGCTACTAAACCTATGGAAACGAAATACCCAACCTTAGTTATTTAATATCTAGGAATGCAGGTCATCATAGTATTTATGATATATTCCGAGAGAGAGAGAGAGAGAGAGAGAGAGAGAGAGAGAGAGAGAGAGAGAGAGAGAGAGAGAGAGAATGAGAAAGAGGGGGGTTTTTCTCTACCATGAAGGCAGAGTATTTGATTTTTTTAAATAAGTTTTCTCAAGAGTGAACTAGATGGGTAAGCATATAATTATAGACAATACATAGACAAGTATAATTGAAATAATAATCAAAGAAAAGGAGGACAGCAGTTTGAGAGAAAGTGAGAGGGGAATAGGAAAAGGCTTAGAGGAAGGAAAGGAAAGAGGTCAGGAGATGCAAATATATTTTAATTAAAACATAGATTTTTCAAAATTTAGCAAGAAAGGAGGTTCCTTTCATTGTCATTAAAGTGACAGTCTTCTGGTGATTTTGTCACGTCTTTCCTAAATGAATAACATCTCTATCTTCTTATGGGATAGGCAGTTAATATCAAACATTAAATATTAAACTTTTTCATCTAAAGGAGGCAAGTAAAAACTAGGTTACCAGCTCCATAGACATACTTAAATGCAAACAATGTGATAAATATTTTGTAACTTGTATTTTTGCAAAAGTGCTCTAAACATATTTTCTGGTAAATTGCATGGAAGTTGGCATCCTATAAAATCATCTGATGAGCCTAATAGTAACAAAATATTCTATGTTTGAATGAGGTATGGCTGAATTTATGTTAAGCACCAAAGGCACACAGTAAATTTATTTTAAATGAAGAAAGTTTATGAAATAATTAAAAACTTTTTTAGTAGAAAAATGGTAATTTCAAACTCATTTTATAGAACTCACCCTTTCCTTTGCTTCCGGGGTTAAAATTTTATGGACATATTTAATCAGTAGACATTTTGAAAATCTAAAATATACAGACCCTCAATATATAGAAGGAAATCTAATTTGTAAAAGTAACTATACACAGCCTTAGGTTGTAAAAACAGTCTATAAGACAGCAATATGTTTTGTCCATTTGTCCAGTTAAACATTCTCCATCTCATGATGGGGAAAGCAGAGCTCGCAAACCTTAACCCCTATAATTAAAAACTGATAGCTGTACAGTGAAGGAAAGTCAGTGTTATTTAGGGGCATTCCTCACAGTATGTCAACCATCTTAAAGTGGATGAACCCATACTCATGAGTATACGAACATCACTAATGGATCAGTAGTTTAGAACTAATACATGAGGTTGAGTAAGAGTCTGGAGGACTTGTCTGAGAAAGGTAGAGGAAGAAGTGAGAGTTGAATATAATCAAAAACTGTAAACATGTGAATTTCTTAAAGACTTAATCCAGATGTTATGTTTACTTACTTTATTTTAATGAGTATCCCAAATATGCAAATAAATGTGTTTTGGTCCAATCTGTCCATCAAGTCCTTCCCTATTGCTGCAACCACTCTTCACTCCGCTATAATTTCAAGTGCTTAAAAAAAAAAAGAGAGAGAACTCAATGAGTCCACCTAGCCAATAGGACTAAAGCCTGACTAACTACCTGAAGGAAATAATCCTCGCACAGCTTTGGGCACTTTTTGTTTCATGACCTGTGGTGCCTTGGAGAGAAGGTTAACAAAGAGTGGTCAGAGCACCATTTTATCAGTGGGCATTTCTTTCTAGAGCATTCATTATTGTAGCTTGCAGGGTTTAAAGTTAGGTAGGACTGTTGGTTACTTTTCTTCCCGGGGGGAATATTGGGAACCTCCCAGAACTATTAAAAACTAAGGTCTTACTGTCCAGTTCTAGAGGGTAACCCAGAACAATGTCAACAGCTTATGATGTTTGAGGGTGTCAATAGGCCCATACTGAATAAATGTGTGTGGAAGGATGTAGAGTTACATACTAAAGGATGGGTAGCCTCCTTACCTAGGGCCATTTTCTCTAAAGAGAACAGGCTCTATTTCTTCCATCAACAATCAATTGCAAATAACTTCTCAGCTATGTGTTGGATTTCATGCTACAATCTCCCTTACATGTTGGTGTTTTTACTTCCTTGATCTTCTATAGATCTTATGTACACAGTCATAGATGCTGTGACTTCCTGTGCACATTGGTCCTGTCATGTCAGTCAAATGCTGTTTCACTGTAATCTTCCTGTGATGGCTATTCTTGGTTTTTAACTTGACTGCATTTGTAATAAATAGTGATTCAGAAATGGAAAGATTTTTTTTGTGGGATAAGGTTGGTTTGAATTATGTGAATCTACTTCTAGACTAGACCTCTGAGGTAGAAAGGCGTGTGCCTTTAATTCAGATCTTGAATCAGGAAGACACACATTTAATCTGGATCATGTCATCTGTTGAAAGTCTACATAAGGACATAAAGGAAGAAATATTTGTTCTTTGTCTGCTTGTCTTTGCCTTATTAGAACATCCATTCCTTCACTGATATTAGAGCCTACTTTGTTATCCCAGCACATAGCAAACTTCAGCTAAGAAATGTAGCCTCCTGGGCTGAGCTACTAATCCTGTATATGCTTTACGTCCTGTTACTTTAGAGAACACTGAATAATAGACTTCCAGCTCTGACTCTTACTATTAGAGTTGATTATTCCATAGTCCTTTATTCAAGTTTATTAGATCTACGAAATATCACTGATTGGGTTTGAGAGATGTACTAATTTATGTGTATAAACACTAAGGGGTATTTTATTATTATGTCAATTTAGCAGAATAATAATATTGATGTCTTTTCCCCCCAGAAGATGTGATCTAGCCAGTCATAATTTTGGGGGCCAGTTAATGTTACCAAACATATATATGAAGCTATTTATTTATTTATTTACACCCCAAATACTGCTCTTCCTCCCCATCAATTATCTTTTATATTAGTTATTACTCCCCTTTCTACAATGTCCCCATTCCTCACCCCATTTAATGCTTCCTATTCTATTCTTCCCATTTCCACTTCATCTACCTGCACTCTACCAACTCCTCTTAGAAATAGCTTTGTTTAGTGAAGATGAAAATTTTGTCAACAAACAAAACATCTCAGGACTATCTTCATGGAAATGGGGGTGTCAGGCTAGGACAGATGTTTCAGATTCTGTATAAGAGTTTTTTTTCTCCTAAAAAATCATTTAGAAAGCTGAAACTGTAAAACCTAAATAGAATTGATGAAATGCAAGGATGATTCTATCTTTTGCTTTCTCAAGAGTAGTGCATTTCTTATCCTGTTGGCTCCAGTCCTGTGTCCAGCTCATATATTACACATAATATATTCCCTAAATCATCTTATCATGGTTAGTGATAAATAACAAGGTGCATGGTATTTTCACAAAGATCATTGATGCTGGCCACTTTATTAAAAGAAAGGTTCATAGAATAATGCTCCCGGTTGGGGATTTGGCTCAGTGGTAGAGCGCTTGCCTAGCAAGCGCAAGGCCCTGGGTTCGATCCCCAGCTCCGGAAAAAAAAAAATAGAAAAAAAGAATAATGCTCCCATGTTCATGTTATAGGATAGTGGAGCATACACACATGATTTTTAAAACATTGATTCCTGTAGTTTTAATAGTGTTCTCTTAAATCTGAAGAAAGAATTAATTTCATTGTTTCTTGGACACACTTACAGCCTTGTTCTGAATATAGTTATCTATGACTATGTACACAAACAAGCACAAACAAATCAACTTTTAAAAATTTAATCCTTTGATTTGTTGGTGTTGTGGTGATACCTGTGCTCATTTCTTATTTTCTGTACTATTCTGAAGGAAATATTGAATGATACAGTTTTAAGGCCCAAATGTTCTGTCATCCCTTTTATTTCTTGATTCTCTAAGAAACTGTCATTGAAATACCCTTGAAAATGTTAGCCTTTAGGAGGAATTGCCCCAGATTCTTGATCTGCAGCTATCCCATCCTGAAGCCCTTGTAGAATATCACATTCTATCTAAGTAACCTAGATAATTGACCTTAAAATTCTCTTTATCATAATTTTTTCACTTATGCCCTTAAAAATATATGCTTTGCTGTAAATTAGCAAAATGATAACTGAGTCTGCAGGAACCAGATCTCCTACCTTAAAGAGGCGCAAAATCCTAGAACAAATATCTCCAGGGTCACACGCAGATGAATGTTCCCCCTTATGTATAAAGAACACAGTCAGCGTAAATAATGTGAATTCATGAGGGGCATTGAAATCTAGATGAGCTCTTGAACAACTACCATAATGACAAGAAACTGAAGGTCTAGACATGTAAGACAAAGTGTGAAATCTGTGACCAACACTTGCAAGAAGTAAGGCACACTGTCATTTCAGGGTTCTGTGCACTATGCCTTAATACCTGGTTTTTTTGAGAAAATATTTTAAAGTGTCTAAACCTCTGCATCTTTAAGGTGAAGTATAATTTCCCACCTTGTACAGAAAGAAACTAAGACTATATCTATTTGCTACATGTCACTTTATTACCAATCAGTTTCTGAATTATTATTGCAAATTGATTTTGCCCACAAGTTTAGGTCCAACATGCAATGTAAAAGTAACTTTTATCTCCCTGCGGTCTAACTTCTTGAGTTCTTTGTATATTTTGGATATAAGGCCTCTATCTGTTGTAGGATTGGTAAAGATCTTTTCCCAATCTGTTGGTTGCCGTTTTGTCCTAACCACAGTGTCCTTTGCCTTACAGAAGCTTTGCAGTTTTATGAGATCCCATTTGTCGATTCTTGATCTTAGAGCATAAGCCATTGGTGTTTTGTTCAGGAAATTTTTTCCAGTGCCCATGTGTTCCAGATGCTTCCCTAGTTTTTCTTCTATTAGTTTGAGTGTGTCTGCTTTGATGTAGAGGTCCTTGATCCACTTGGACTTAAGCTTTGTACAGGGTGATAAGCATGGATCGATCTGCATTCTTCTACATGTTGCCCTCCAGTTGAACCAGCACCATTTGCTGAAAATGTTATCTTTTTTCCATTGGATGGTTTTGGCTCCTTTGTCAAAAATCAAGTGACCATAGGTGTGTGGGTTCATTTCTGGGTCTTCAATTCTGTTCCATTGGTCTATCTGTCTGTCTCTGTACCAATACCATGCAGTTTTCATCACTATTGCTCTGTAATACTGCTTGAGTTCAGGGATAGTGATTCCCCCCAGAAGTCCTTTTATTGTTGAGGATAGTTTTAGTTATCCTGGGTTTTTTGTTATTCCAGATGAATTTGCAAATTGTTCTGTCTAACTCTTTGAAGAATTGAGTTGGTATTTTGATGGGGATTGCATTGAATCTGTAGATCGCTTTTGGTAAAATGGCCATTTTTACTATATTAATCCTGCCAATCCATGAGCATGGGAGATCTTTCCATCTTCTGAGGTCTTCTTCAATTTCTTTCTTCAGAGTCTTGCAGTTCTTATTGTACAAATCTTTTACTTGCTTGGTTAAAGTCACACCGAGGTACTTTATATTATTTGGGTCTATTATGAAGGGTGTCGTTTCCCTAATTTCTTTCTCGGCTTGTTTCTCTTTTGTGTAGAGGAAGGCTACTGATTTATTTGAGTTAATTTTATACCCAGCCACTTTGCTAAAGTTGTTTATCAGCTTTAGTAGTTCTCTGGTGGAACTTTTGGGATCACTTAAATATACTATCATATCATCTGCAAATAGTGATATTTTGACTTCTTCTTTTCCAATCTGTATCCCCTTGACCTCCTTTTGTTTTCTGATTGCTCTGGCTAGAACTTCAAGAACTATATTGAATAAGTAGGGAGAGAGTGGGCAGCCTTGTCTAGTCCCTGATTTTAGTGGGATTGCTTCAAGTTTCTCTCCATTTAGTTTAATGTTAGCAACTGGTTTGCTGTATATGGCTTTTACTATGTTTAGGTATGGGCCTTGAATTCCTATTCTAACCCTATTAAAAATGGGGTTCAGAGCTAAACAAAGAATTCACAGCTGAGGAATGCCGAATGGCTGAGAAACACCTAAAGAAATGTTCAACATCTTTAGTCATAAGGGAAATGCAAATCAAAACAACCCTGAGATTTCACCTCACACCAGTGAGAATGGCTAAGATCAAAAACTCAGGTGACAGCAGATGTTGATGAGGATGTGGAGAAAGAGGAACATTCCTCCATTGTTGGTGGGATTTCAGACTGGTACAACCATTCTGGAAATCCGTCCGGAGGTTTCTCAAAAATTGGACATTGCACTACCTGAGAACCTAGCTATACCTCTCTTGGGCATATACCCAAAAGATGCTCCAACAAATAACAAAGATACATGCTCCACTTTGTTCATAGCAGCCTTATTTATAATAGCCAGAAGCTGGAAAGAACCCAGATGCCCTTCAATAGAGGAATGGATACAGAAAATGTGGTATATCTACACAATGGAATACTACTCAGCTATTAAAAAACAATGACTTTATGAAATTCATAGGCAAATGGATGGAACTGGAAAATATCATCCTCAGTGAGGTAACCCAATCACAGAAAAACACACATGGTGTGCACTCATTGATAATTGGATATTAGCCCAAATGCTCGAATTACCCAAGATGCATAGAACACATGAAACTCAAGAAGGATGACCAAAATGTGAATGCTTCACTCCTTCTTTAAAAGGGGAACAAGAATACCCTTGGCAGGGAATAGGGAAACCAAGTTTAGAACAGAGGCAGAAGGAACACCCATTCAGAGCCTGCCCCACATGTGGCCCATACATATACAGCCACCAAATTAGATAAGATGGATGAAGCAAAGAAGTGCAGGCTGACAGGCACCGGATGTAGATCTCTCCTGAGAGACACAGCTAGAATACGGCAAATCCATACGCAAATGCCAGCAGTAAACCAGTGAACTGAAAAAGGGACCCCCGTTGAAGGAATCAGAGAAAGGACTGAAAGAGCTGAAGGGACTTAAGACCCCATATGAACAACAATGCCAACCAACCAGAGCTTCCAGGGACTAAGTCACTGCCCAAAGTCTATACATGGACTGACCCTGGACTCTACCTGCATAGGTACCAATGAATAGCCTAGTAAGGGCACCAGTGCAAGCGGAAGCCCTTGGTCCTGCCAAGGCTGGACCTCCAGTGAACGTGATTCTTGGGGGGAGAGCAGTAATGTGGGGAAGATAGGGAAGGGAACACCAATGTAGAAGGGGAAGGTGAGGAGTTTGGGGGATGTTGGCCTGGAAACCAGGAAAGGTATTTGAAATGTAAATAAGAAATACCCAATTTGATAAAGATGGAAACAAAACTGATCATAAAGTAATTTTGCATCTCTTCTAGCTCAGGTACATAATAGACTTGTAATGTAGTAGTCAAGTCTGAGATGAAAAAAACAAACAAACTCACTTTTCTTAGATTCAACACCATTACTAAGGGTGCTATATACTTTGGTAAGTAATGCTTTTTAAAAAGAAGGATGTCTTATATTTGTGACCTTGTTTTCATGGAAATGATGTTTTCTTATGTCATGAACATTATAGTCACACATTATAGTGGTCCACCAAAAAGCCATGATATCAACTTTTTATGAAGCATAGCTTTTCTTTCAGACTGTGGTACTGTCACAATACTACACCATAGTCACTTCAAATCTAATTTCCCTGAAAAGTTTCTCATAGACAAATCTGCAATGACTGTTGCTCTTGACCTCTGAACATAAATTCTGTCTCTTACCAAGTTTGCAGAGTAGAATGTGGGGAAGACATGGAAACATTGGGCTATTGCCCAGTGAACATCTCAGGCTAAAAAGCAATCTGACCAATATTTCAATTTCCAGGGAGAATTCTTTATGAGCTTTTGGACAGGTTTGCCTTTCAATTGCAGGATTTGAATAGCTTCTGTGGTAGGGGAGATGCTGCAAGCAGATGATAATTCTGAATTTCACCTCATCATTAATGCTTTGGACCTCCAGGGAAGTCACTGTGCCTTTGACGAAGGTCGAAGCATTTTATAACCTTAATAAAGGCTCATAGCCTCAGGAATAGCAAGTGTGAGCAAGTGTGGGGAACTGATTTAATAAAAATATAACTAAATTTCCACTTTACACTATATCATCTTGAGAATTTCAAATGACAATCAACACACGAACAGTACAATAATGTCCCTCAAACTTCACAGCTATTAGCATTTACATATATGTTATTTAAAGGAAATGAAAAAATATTTTTCTCTTTTAGGACAAATATTTTTCTGCAACTTTTATATTTAATTGTTTAATATTTTACGTAATGAATATATAGAGACAGATAGAAACCTTATTAGATGTAAATTCAAAAATCATAATCATGATGTAATTTTTTTGTAATTTTGTTCCCATATGGAATTTGGTTTGCTTGGTTTTGATATACAAAATAATCATAAAATCATAAGCAAAATGGTTAAGAGAGGTCCATTGCCATTTACATCCCCAAAGGATGAATCATCTGTCTCAAATGTTAATAATAAATCACAGTTTTGCAGAATCGTTGTAGGAGAATTATCATAATTTATAAGTATTTTTTTCCTTTTCCAAGGCTGCTTCCTTCTGTCAGTTGTCATTTGCTGGCCATGTCTTTACTCTTGAGAACTGAGAAAAGAAACAAAGGCTGCCTCGCCTGTACTGGGAGGGAATAATATTTCATCTTTGTTGACCTTCACTGACACCGTTAGAGGAAAGCATTATTATTCCTGTTCACAGACTGTGGATCAGAAAGGTTAAATAATTTGGCAAGGTCACCCTCTTGATGAGTATCAGAGTTGATTTCTGCTGAATTTTCTCAGTGAAATAAGCCACACTGTTCATTGCAGTGAGAGACAGAAGCCCATGGGCCTGAGAGAACTAACTACCTTTACTAGGTCGTTAGCAGAAGTGTCCATGGTGATCCCTTAATGAACCAGACAATTGGCCTGTGGGTTGTTCCTCAAAGCGAGTGCTGAGGAGAAAGAGGTGTTGTTGTGAGCTGGACATTGTAAATCTATGCTTTGAGTTTGAAACCCAAAACGAAAAGGTGAACAGCCAACCTTATACATTAGTAACTAGTCGAAGGCTTCTTAATTTCCAAAGTCAGAGAGGGAGCATTCCAACTCATATCTAAAACCCCATCATGTTTTTCTTTATCAAAGTATGTTTTGTTTGCAAGTATTTATTTCCACATGCTATTTTCCTTGACAATTTTCATGCTTTGTGATAGCCATTCAACTATTTTATTCCAAGTGCCTGCACATAGTATGTCATTAAAACATATTTGGAAAGTATGAAAGTGGGGCACAAGGAAGGAAAGAAGCAAAGGAGGGAAAGAGAGGTAGGAGAAAAAAGTGGGAAAGATGAAGACTTTAAAAATACAGGATGATAAAAGGACATGCGCTGAGGAGTAGCTCTTATTGAAGCTATGATGGGGTCTCTAAGAAGACCTATATTGATTTATTTACTTTTAAAATTTTATTGAAAATAGAGTCTTCTTTCATACAATGCATCCCAATCCTAAATGAGGTAACAAAGACCCAGAAAGCCAAATATAGAATTTAATCACTTATACATGTACATTAGCTGTTAAGTAAATGATAACCAAGCTATATTCCACAGACCCATAGAGGTGAGGTAGAGAGGAGAGCTCTATGAAAGATGGATAGACCTCCCTGGGAAGATGAAATAGAATAAATTTTGCAGATGGACTGGCAGCAGGTTGGATCAGGTGGGTGGGGAGGGATAGCGGGAAAGAGTGCAGGGAGAGACAGCTGGAATTGGGGAGCACTGGGGGAATGGTATGGAAACACAGTGCAGTACAAACTTCTGGGAATCTATGAGGGTGACTCTAGTGAGGACTTCTAATAATGGAGAATATGAGTTTGTAGGTAGGCAAGCCTTTCAGTTGTAGAATTATGTTGCATTCAAAACAGATTTTAATATAATGGTGTGGGCTATGTTTTGGAAAATGGCCCTCAAACGCTTGTGCTGAGGATTAGTGAAGCCTAATAGTGAGAACTTCATCTTCCTGAATGGATGTGTGTTGTTATCTCAGAATGGGGTCATCATACACATGTACACATGTACACAAGTACACAGAAATTGACATGTATTTAAAGTAATCCTAAGATTTTCTTGGCAAAGAGTTTCCTAGGCAGAGGAAGAATAGTTGGAAGAATTAAAAAGTTCATGTTGGTTAAGTTGAGCAGTATCAAAGACCTTACAGTGCTAAGAATGCTGTGGGATCATACGAAAGAAGTTGAAGCAGGTAAAGCCATTTCTCCTTGCTATATGGAGCAGGATAGGGAACAATGACTATTCCTGAGGTTCGCAAGTGAGCTGGTAAATCATGAGGCTGGCTTAGGCTGCTGTGAAGGCAGTGTGTGGGAGGCAGAACATACTGAAGGAAAGGGCAAGTTTGTTAAGAGGTTTGGTGATGGGGCTAGGCAGTCAGACTCCTGAATTGTGACCAAGACACAAAAGTATGACCCAACACCATGAGAATGTTAAGTAAGGTTAGGGTGGAGCACACTAGTTAAACAGAGGAGGATCTTGAATACAGAGTATGAATTTGCTTAAATGAGAATGAAGCAGGGGCAAGGACACGGATTAAAATGCACTCACGGTTCAGTGCTGCCTCCATTTCAGGCCTAAAGGACATGGAAGCAGTGTATGTCCTCCCAGCATCTGTGAAAGACTGACTATAACCACTGCTCTGCTTTCCCTTCAAGCTGTATCACTGGGACTCTGTCCACAGAGCTTCTGAAAGTCCTATTGCTGATGAAAAGTCACTTGCGTGACCTGTGAGCAAAACAGCCACCACTGACCTCCAGAGAACTCCAAGACTGAGCCACTCCATAGTTAGCATGCAAAACCTCAAAACGATAGCTAGATTTTCCTCTGCTTTCTCTGCAGTGTTCAATAGCTGATGATTTAAATAGCAATAAATGCAATGTCTTTCTAATCACACTTTTATCCATCCTAGGTAAATCCGAAGAGCAACTGACTCTTGACGCTGAGAGACAGAACTAAGAGTGTTTCATGTCAGTCTTGCTCTCCAGGGCCTTTGACATTGGTACAAGGACAATGAGTAACTTCCCTATAAGCAGGAATGTAGATTAGTATAATGTTGTTCTATGGGACCCACGAATGTTCTTACTGATGACAATAGATATAAACTATTTCAATATGAATGGAGAGATGGAGGAATAGTGGATGATTACTGAATATTTCATGTATTTCAAAAACATTTCTTTACCAAAAATATAATGATATTACCATATGCTTCCTTTGTAAACACAACCAAACAAACCAAATAGGCATCATTCCTGAAAGTTTCTAGTAGGTGGGAGGATGTGTGCTATAATGCAATGAAGACGAACAGATCCAGGGTTGGAACATTCTTTATCCTTATTAAAAGGAAGCAATCATCTGTCAGTGTTTATGCTTGCTAACTTGATTCTAATTTATAATGTGTCAAAAGAATTATAATATTCCTATTTTCCTCCTATACTGTGTGCATATGGGCTTAAATATGTCTTGCCTATAATTCTTTACTCATTCCCAATCCCATTTTAGAGCTAAAAGATTTGGGAGAACTTTTATAGAAAGAACATTTATTGTCAGAATCATTGTTTATATTTGTTATTAAAGCTTATTTACAAAAATAGAAAATTTATTAAAGGTCAGAATGAAATACTCAATAAAATAAGATTAATGGCCGTCAAACAAATGACAAAATGTTTAACTTCATAAAGAAACAGTACAGGCAAATTCAATGTCCTTATTTTTGTAAATACTAAAAAAGATCCTTTTAAAAGGCTATATCTGAGTTTACAGGGAACTTTCCTGAGATATATAGGCTTTCATATATTAAATGGATAATAAATTGATTATAATTAGGACAATTTGTTAATAACATCCAAAGATAACAAAAGTTTCTATTTTTAATATTATATTTTAAATTTAGAAATTTATTCAAATAAAGCAAACATTGGTTTATAAAGTAATAAAATGTTTATTAAAGCATTAATCAGAATGAGATTATAAACACTGAATATTAAAGAAAAATATTTTAATAATAAATTATAGTTTTGATGTTACAATTAGTGACACTAGAACTATTTTAATATACTACAGAGGCAAATAATTAGACTATCAATTCCATAGATGACAAGGTTCAAGTTTAGAAAATAAAATAAATATCTATAAAATGTGAAAGGAACTTCACCAGAATATTGGTTTGATAAAAGAGAAAGATAAGGAGGTGTTAAATCCTGTGCTCTGGGCACAGTTGTCACCTAGTTCAGAAGCAGTTGCTTGAGTGAAGCAGAAACATAAATAAGCCATTAAATATGCAAGTTTCAGCCTTGCTGAGGAAGTCTCAAACTGACGGTTCAGAGTTTAATGTAGGAATGCCAAGAAGTCGCAGGAGTTCTTCCTTCCATGAAAGAACCAGGAGAACTTGCATATTTAATGCAAGGTTGTGAAAATACCAGCATTTATGACCTGATACGAAAGAACCATGCACACAAACTCCCAATTCCATCTGTTCCCTTTGCTGAACTACGGATGCTGTGTGTGCCGGACTTCCGTTGTTGGTTCAGAGTCTGCGCATGTGCAAGCCCACCCTGGGCTGCTTACTCCACCCTCCAGGTAGGACGCGGGCTACGCCATTCCTGTATTTCTCGTGTGCCAAGTAAAAATGGTTTCTATACGACTGGCTACTCAGGTCATGTCCTCACAGAATGTTTTCATTCGGTCTTTCATAAATTCTTCTCTCCATACTTGCATTCATACGTTTATTTCTTTACAGTAAACCACCATTTTTTGTTCTGTTCATATAAGTCTAAACTTTTTTCTGAGGCGGAAGATCTTCAACTACTCATGAAAAATTCCTCACCTAGACAAGATTCAGTCCATCTTCCGTTTAAATCTGTAGGCATCTAAAAATTTAATAATTGATCACACACACACACCTTTTTCTCCTGTGCCACTAGTTTGGTAATACTAGGAAGCAGGAGTCTGGAGGGATAACTGGTCCTGTGCCCAATGCTCATCATACTCATGAAAGGCTAATGATTTTCTGCTGTAAGGTGTTTCTTTTTCATTTTATTTTCTTTCCATCTTTAAAAACTTGAATCTTGTATGTAGCCCAGGCCACCTTTAAACTCTTCTCTCTCGCCTCAGTCTCTGTGCTACTTACAGGCCTCTACCAAAACATGTGACTTGTCGTTGTCAAACCTGCTGTTAAAAAAGAAAGTCAGTGTTCCTGTAACAGGTTTAATTAAAAATAATCCAATTGGATATTATGAGTATTTTAGAGGATACTCAAACAGATGTAAGAAAAACTGGGTGAGATGGAGTATGACGGCTCAATATTTCCAGCTGTGAAAAACTGCTTTCCACTTCCTTTTATGTAAACTCTGGCTTGTGACACCTGAATTATTTAACCATAGCTATGGGGTGTTGAACCAGAAAACACTGGTTCATTAATGATCTTTCTTGGTGCACATTCTCTCCAAAAACCTTTAAGGTACCCCCGAATACTTCATTATCTGCATCCCTGCTGAGAAGACAGCACAATCACTTAGGAATCCAATGCTACTTGCTAGGTTTGCTTCCCTGAGACACTGACCTAAACCAGATGAATTCATCAGGGACATTTGATGTGAGTTCACCAGCTGAAACAGAGGCTGTAGAAATCTAAAAGATGGAGGGCCTCTGAGAGACAGACATACAGAGAGCAAGAGCAAGGGAGAGGGAGCCAGAGCCAGAGCCAGAGAACTGGAAGCCTGCAGGGGTGAAGGGTGGGGAGTGGGGGGTGGGGGGTGGGGCGGAGTGTCGTTTTGTTTTGTTTTTAGATTAATGCCTGCTTCTGACTGGGTATGTCAAGTAGATCAATGCTCAGGAGAATTTAATAAAATGTAATATAATCTAATTTGTTAGTGGCATTGAATGAGTTTCATATCAGGAAAGTAAATCCGGTCATAGGAAGATTTCCTAGATGTTTGTTTTTCTTTATAGAAGTAATGCCGAAAAGAAAGTAATACACATTTCAAGGTCATGCATGTCTCACCATTTTCCCTAACACTTGTCGCAGAACTGTCTCCAAAGCCAATGACTCTAGCCAGGAGGAAGTGCTGCTTTCTTCAAATACAACAAAGGGGCTAACCAGTTTTTAATAGGAAGAAAAAGATTAAAATAAGGGAAAATAAATTATTATGGCCATATTTCAAAGTAACTCAAGCTCACAATGATTATTAAATTTTAACACTATGGAATATAGTGACAGTAAACCTTGCATTGTTAAATGATATTAGATTTTTCTCTAAGTAATTATTCCACAGAAAATGTACATTTTTCTTTTTGAATTTAGGATGAAAGGACTAATATGAATAACCATTTTTTTTAAATTGGACATAATACTACCTGAGAACCCAGCCTTACCATTCCTAGGCATATACCCAAAAGATTCTCCAACATATAATAAGGACACGTGTTCCACTATGTTCATAGCAGCCTTATTTATAAAAGCCAGATGTCCCTCAACAGAGGAATGGATACAGAAAATGTGGTACATCTACACAATGGAGTACTGCTCAGCTATTAAAAACAATGACTTCATGAAATTCATAGGCAAGTGGATGGAACTAGAAAATATCATCCTGAGTGAGGTAATCCAGTCACAAAAGAACACACATGGTATGCACTCATTGGTAAGAGTATATTAGGCAAAAAGCTCAGAATACCCACAATAAAACTCACAGACCATATGAAGCTCAAGAAGAAGGTAGTCCAAAATGTGGATGCTTCAGTCCTACTTAGAAGGGGGAACAAAATAATCACTGGATGTAAAGAATGGGAGGGTCTTGGGAGGAAGAGGGGGAGGGGAAAAGAGGTATGGTAGGAGATGGGGGTGATGTACAGAGGGTCAGGAAATTGAACAGAGATGCATAGCAATGGAGGATGCAGAACTTGGGATAGACATCAGAAAGTTCCAGATGCCAGAAAAGCAAGAGGCTCCCAGGACCCAACGGAGATGACATTAGCTAAAATACTGTACAAAGGGGAGGAAGAATCTGTAAGACCATGTCCAGAGGTTAGGCAAGACTCCCAGTTGAGTGATGGGGCCACTCACACATCTCAAAAATATTAATCCAGAATTGTTCCATTTAAAGGAAATGCAGGGACTGAAGGAAAAGTCATCCAAAGAAGGCCCCACCTAGGGATCCAGCCCATCTGCAGACACCAAACCCAGACACTACTACTGATACCAGGATGTGCTTGCTGACAGGAGCCTGGTATGGCTGTCTGAAAGACCCCCGGAGAGGACCTTTCCCTCAGGAGGAGACCCAAGCGCCCAGTGACCGAGCCGAGTCCACTCGGATGCAATCAGCAAGAGGGTTTATTGGAAAACACAGGTACCTGCGGGCACACAGTCTCTTCGGAGGACTTGTGCGCCCAGCAGCTCCAGCATGCGGCTTTTATAGGGTTTGGGGAAGCAGAAGCGGGCGTACAGAAGCAGATGCATAGTTACGGGGATTGGTGGATTTAAACGAGGCACATAGACATGTTCACATATGATTGGTTATTTCACATGATGAGGTAATAAGGTATAGCTACACACATTGGCAGGTTTGAATCATATTCAAATGAGGTTGTAACGTGGTAAGAGAGTACATGTGGGCTGGGACATCCTGAATGTCGGGGGCTAGGGGCTTATCCCTTCCTGCCAGGTGGCCTGTGAGTCAGATCCGGTACTCCTAGTCTGTTCTGTATTGGGGATTTAGCTCAGTGGTAGAGCGCTTGCCTAGCAAGCACAAGGCCGTGGGTTCGGTCCCCAGCTCCGAAAAAAAAAAATGATGTATTCCTTTCCTTTTATGGTCTGTTAGTTTTAACGGTGACTCGGCCCTAGGTATCTGGGCGTGCCTGGGCTCATTCAAGCCTGTTGCAGCTCTGAGTTAAGACTCGTGGGGGGGGGGGGGGTCTTTCATGTCCTCCGAGAGGCTCTACCAGAGTCTGACCCATACAGATGTGGACGCTCATGTAGAACTAGAGTTTCATAAAGGTTACTCATTGTCAGAGCCCGAATGTGCAGAACTAGAGTTTCATAAAGGTTGCTCATTGTCAGAGTCCGGATGTGCAGGGCGGGACGTGCCTGAGGGAGAGCCAGAGATAGGACTTGCCAAACCAGCTATCAGCCCCAAGGACATTGATCATCCGTAGCCACCCCCTCCCCTTCCTTCACTCCCCTGAGTGAGATGAGCCACCCTACCTGCCTGCCGAGCTGCTAGATAACACATACTCCTTGCTGATGTCATTTCGCGCCGAAAGTAACCGTGCACCTTTTGAATTGACCAATCATGTGTAACCGCGTGAATGCCCCTTACCTCCCCTATAAAAACCCCCGAGTTTGGAAGCTCGGGGTCGATTCCTCTGTCTCCTGTGTGAGATACGTGTCGACCCGGGATCCCGCTAAGACGTGGGATCTCGTTAATAAAGCTACCTCTTGCTGTTACATCAAGAATGGCTCCTCGTGATTCCTGGGGGCACCCCACCCTGCGATCGGAGCGAGAGACGCGGCTCCCTGTTTTGGGGTACGCTCTTTCATTTGGGGGCTCGTCCGGGATTGGAGCGTGACCCCCCGGAACCCCGAATGCCACTTGGAGGTACATTAGTGTGAGTGCTGGAAAGCGGCCGCTGTGTGTGAGTGTGTGTGAATTAAGTCCTGTAGTCTGTGTTTTTCGGTACCGGTTTAAGGTCTTAGTGCACTGTCTGGGCAGATGAAGGATTCCTGCCCTGTGCACGAGAGTCTTAGTGCACTGTCTGGGCAGAAGAAGGTTTCCTGCCCTGTGCACGGGTGGAAGAAGGATTCCAGCCCTGTAGAAAGCTAGCTTGAGAGTGCACTGTCTGGGCAGAAGAAGGATTCCTGCCCTGTGCACGGGTGGAAGAAGGTTCCCCACCCCGAATAGGCGCCTGTGAGTAGATGAAGGATTCCTACTCTGAATAGTCTTTTTCTTTCTTTTTTTTCCTTTTTAGAAAGCTCACCGGGGGACGCCCCAATCGAGCAGGCTCTGGGACGCGTGAGAGACGTTCCACGAGCCGAATTTTGTCGGGAGGACCCGGCAACGGACAGTCAAAAAGATCTGACTGTGACTTGACTTTGGAGGTTGCGTTCGGCTGCCTATTTAAGTATAGGCACGGACAAGTGTGCTTAGATGTGTTAGTGTCTGTTGTCTGTATTCTGTTTCTGTGTTTGGTATCCCAGAAGCAGCTAAGGTTAAGCTGCAGTTTGGGCCAGGTACTGAAGGTACCAGGCATCTGTGGAAATTGGTTATAGGATGCTTTGTCTTGGTCTTGTTTGTCTGGATTGTTTTCTGTGGTATTGTCCAGTGTCTTTTTTACTTTTTTTCGTGTTTGAATTTGGACTGACGACCGTGTTTAAAATCTTGGACCGACGACTGTGTTTGAAATCATGAAACTGTTTGCTTTGTTCGTTGAAGAGTTTTACTTGGTCCCCTTAATGCTTAGTGAGTAAGAAACTTAATCTTATGGACCCCGCTCTAGTGGCGGTGTGTTGGTTGATAGCCAAAGTTAATTTTTAAAATAGTGTTTTATCTGTGCTTGTGCTCGCAGCACACAGTAGAGGGGAGCGAAATTAGCTGCGGAGCTGCTGCAGCGAGCATGGGGACTTCTCAAGTCTCACCCAATTTTTCTGGCTCTTCAGGAGCTGTTTAAAAGGAAAAGGCTTAAGGTAAAAAGAAACACTATAGAGAGATTTCTTAGTGAATTACTACACCTTGGTTCGCGATCTCTGGGAATCTCACGGTGGACAGCTGAGATAAGCTGGAAAAGGATTTAAATTTTGCTTGGGAGCAAAGAATCTTAAAGGCGGAGTTTCAGCCGGTATGACACTTAGTGCATAACTGCCTAAAAGATCAGAAATGCGGTTAACAGGCTAAAAAAAAAAAAAAAAAAAAAAAAAAGGGACAGGCTGCGTTAGAAATGCTACAGGAAGAATAATCTAAAAAGGCTGAGAGCTAGGTGGGGCTATAAGGAAAACAAGAACAGGAAAGGAATTTCTGACATTTGCTCACAGTAGGAGAGCACTCATTTAGAGAAGTTCTTTAAGGAAGCCTGCCTTATCTGCTGTCTTTATTCCAAGGGAGGAGTCAGTCTCCAGCACTAAATTACTTGGAGGTGGCCAAGGTCAGGATTAATGTTTTCTTTTCCTTGGGCCCTTTAAACCCAGTGAGACAGTTTGGTAAAGGGCTACTACTGAGGTCCTGATAGCCCCAGGTGAACTGGTTACGATTCTTCTGTCAGCCACCTGGCATCTAGCAACCAGGTTCTAACCATCTCTCCATCCTTTTGTTATTAGTTGTTACTAAAAGCCTAGTGTCATTTGAAGGCTGGTTCTCTTGAGAGGCAAAGCCATGGAGCTGACACTGACAATGGCCTTTTTGTTCCAAGAAAGGCCTCCTGGTTTAGCTGTGTGACTAAATGCTGTTTGCCCTCTTCGGTAGACCTCTATTCTCAAGATTCTCTTGTTTTCTCACCATCCCATTTGAGATGCTTGTTAGTAACTGTTACAGGTCTTCTTTACCACCAAGGAAAGACAGAATCCTACTAGAGGCCAGAAAGAATGTTCCAGACATGGATAGAAGGCCCTCACTTCTGCCTGCTCTCTTCAGACGCCTGAAGGTAGGGAGTGCCAGGTCTGCCGCCAGGCTCCAAGGGTGGGTCTCTGAGGGGCTGGAAAGTGCCCCACCAATCTGGCTAAGATAAGGAAAAGATATGAAGAGAAAGTTACAGAAACTTGAAGGGTTAAGCTAAGTCACTGAGAGAGTTATTGTAAGTTGCAGAGAAAATAAGTTGATGCGTGGTTCAGGGTCTGTGCAGAAAAGTGGACAGCACCTAATAGCTGTAGAAGAAGATGCAGAGAGACTGAAAAGAAAGAAAGAAAGAAAGAAAGAAAGGAAGAAAGAAAGAAAGAAAGAAAGAGGTAAAAAGAGCAGGAAGCTAGGGAAGAAAAGAGACTAAAAGAAGAGGAAGCTAGAGAGTTAAAGAGAGATAGAAGACAAGAGAGGAACATATACTGGCCACAGTAGTTAGGGAACCTAGGAAGATAGTACCTGGCAACAGAAGAGAATTCCTGGCTAAAGATCAGTGTGCCTAATACGAAGAAAAAAAGACACTGGGTCAGGGACTGCCCCAGAAAGAACAAGAGAGGACACTGGAGAGCCTCTTGGTCCTAGAGTGCTGGCTATGTACAGAGATAGAAGGGAAGTGTGGATACAGGGACCCAATGCTCTGTGCTCCTATGCCCCCCAGTGGGCCAATATCCAAAGACCTTGAGTGCAAGGGGCTACTGGCAACGAACAATACTTATGGACTGCCCGAAGAACAGTGGACCTTGGCGTGGGCCGGGTAACCCACCCACTAGTTCATAGTCATCCCTGACTGCCCCTATCCCTTGCTCATGAGAAAATTGCTCTCCAAAATGGCTTGCGTGGGCTGAAATGGCTGGGTGAGGCCATGTGTATGCATATCTACAGACTGTGTATGTGGAGCTTAAGACCTGTCTCAGTGCACCAGTACCTGATGCTGGGAGATGTGTGACTTTGTCCTGATCTGCCTGGAACACATCACTCCTGCCAGCCGGGCACTAACAATTATCACCCAATCCAGGACTTAAACTGTGATAGAGTGGCTGATGTTCTGCCTTTGAATAGAGTGTCCCAAAAGATGGGACCACTGGTCAGCTGCCATGGACTAGATTCTCCACCGGTTGGGGACAATCTGGTCACCTTGCTGCCCAGTCCGGACCTGGAGCCACCACAGCACGAGTGTCAAGTACTGGCAGAAGCCCATGGGTGGAGGAAAGACCTCTGCGACTGGCTGATTGACCCCTGCTGAAAGCCGAGGACCTTGTCCACAGACGGGAACAGTTCTCTTCATGAATGAAGGTCAGAGACAAGTGGGTGCTGCCATGGTGGACAACACAATGTCATCTGGGATGGCTGAACCTCTACCCCCCCAGCACGTCAGCACTTCAGATGCTTTTGCCATCTCTTGGATGCCCTGGTGAAGCCAACAACTGTGAGTACTATTCATTGCTCAGGATATCAGGAGGGAAGAGATTCAGTGGCATGGGGCAATAACGAAGCAGATCAAGCGGCTCGAAAAATGGCTATGCAGGAGCCTATCCTGGTTGCAGGCCTGCAAGAGACAGCCACTGAGAACTAGGATCGGACTAAGGGATGGCCTCACTTTTAGAAAAGGCCCAAATTGCTTAAAAGATAAAGGACAATGGCACACTTGAGGGGAAAGCTATACTCCCCAGAGAATAAAGGAAAGACTCACTTTGCCAAATACAGAAATGGACTCATTTAGGAGATAAGAAGTTTGTCCAAGTAGTTAAGGTGTGTGTAATAGACTTTAAGATTTTAGCCAGAGAGACAGTAGAAAGTATAAGGTATGTCAATAAGTGAATGCTTAGCAAGCAAACAGGGCAAAGAGACCTAGAGAGTTTAGTGAAAAGTCGAAGTGAACTTCACTGAGATAAAACCAGAAAAATATAATCACAAGTATCTCCTAGTGCATGTAGATACTTTTTCAGGAAGATAGAAGCTTTCCTCACCAAATGAGAGATGGCCTCTGCAATCATCAAGAAGATACTGGAAGAAATCTTCCCCCGATTTGGAATGCCCAAGGTAATCTGGTCAGACAAAGGCCCTACTTTCGTTGCCAAGGTAAGCCAGGGTGTGGCCAAGTATTTAGAGGTCAATTGGAAATTACATTGTATTTACAGACCTCAAAGTTCAGGACAGGTAGAGTAAATAAATAAAATTTTAAGAGAGACCCTGACCAAATTAAATTAACCATGGAGACTGGCGCAGACTGGGTGACACTCCTTCCCTCTTGCTCTCTTCAGAGCAAGAAATACCCCTTCCAGATTCAGCCTTACCCCCTTTGAGATCTTATATGGGGCCTCAGCTCCCCTGACTGTATTAGATGATGTTACTGAACCAACATGTCATAGTGCCATAGTAATAATGATTTGTGTGCCAGGCTGAAAGACCTTCAGGTGATACAGAAAGAAATCTGCTCACAGCTGACAGCAGCCTATGCCCCGGAGACCCCTGAGACATCCCATCAGTTCCAGGTCGGAGATTGCAGCTACACTGAGCCCAGACACTCAAGCCTCGCTGGAAAGGACCGTACCTGGTGCTGCTGACCACCCTGAGAGCTGTCAATTCTCAGCCCTCACCAGCCGCGTACTAGCTGTTGGGGCTGAGAGCTGGGACTTAGAGGGAAATTCAGTCATGTTTGTCCTGGGTTCTATCAAGATAGGTGTGGGATAGTCTTGATTTCCATTACAAATGATGTAACATTGCATATGTTAGTACTCTTAACACTTCTTGGGACTGTGCCTCAGGGATCACAGTCTGTATAAGCTTAGAAGTTCTAAAAGCTAGTCATGACCTTGGTGGATAGGCTTGGATAGTGTCCAGGTTAGAATCCTCATGTTAAGACAACAATACCAAGCTGTTATGCTAGATGAAGCTGAGTTCTCCATGAAGTTCTAGGATTAGAACTATTAACAAAAAAAAGAAGTGGGGAATGTAGAACTAGAGTTTCATAAAGGTTACTCATTGTCAGAGCCCGAATGTGCAGAACTAGAGTTTCATAAAGGTTGCTCATTGTCAGAGTCCGGATGTGCAGGGCGGGACGTGCCTGAGGGAGAGCCAGAGATAGGACTTGCCAAACCAGCTATCAGCCCCAAGGACATTGATCATCCGTAGCCACCCCCTCCCCTTCCTTCACTCCCCTGAGTGAGATGAGCCACCCTACCTGCCTGCCGAGCTGCTAGATAACACATACTCCTTGCTGATGTCATTTCGCGCCGAAAGTAACCGTGCACCTTTTGAATTGACCAATCATGTGTAACCGCGTGAATGCCCCTTACCTCCCCTATAAAAACCCCCGAGTTTGGAAGCTCGGGGTCGATTCCTCTGTCTCCTGTGTGAGATACGTGTCGACCCGGGATCCCGCTAAGACGTGGGATCTCGTTAATAAAGCTACCTCTTGCTGTTACATCAAGAATGGCTCCTCGTGATTCCTGGGGGCACCCCACCCCGCGATCGGAGCGAGAGATGCGGCTCCCTGTTTTGGGGTACGCTCTTTCATTTGGGGGCTCGTCCGGGATTGGAGCGTGACCCCCCGGAACCCCGAATGCCACTTGGAGGTACATTAGTGTGAGTGCTGGAAAGCGGCCGCTGTGTGTGAGTGTGTGTGAATTAAGTCCTGTAGTCTGTGTTTTTCGGTACCGGTTTAAGGTCTTAGTGCACTGTCTGGGCAGATGAAGGATTCCTGCCCTGTGCACGAGAGTCTTAGTGCACTGTCTGGGCAGAAGAAGGTTTCCTGCCCTGTGCACGGGTGGAAGAAGGATTCCAGCCCTGTAGAAAGCTAGCTTGAGAGTGCACTGTCTGGGCAGAAGAAGGATTCCTGCCCTGTGCACGGGTGGAAGAAGGTTCCCCACCCCGAATAGGCGCCTGTGAGTAGATGAAGGATTCCTACTCTGAATAGTCTTTTTCTTTCTTTTTTTTCCTTTTTAGAAAGCTCACCGGGGGACGCCCCAATCGAGCAGGCTCTGGGACGCGTGAGAGACGTTCCACGAGCCGAATTTTGTCGGGAGGACCCGGCAACGGACAGTCAAAAAGATCTGACTGTGACTTGACTTTGGAGGTTGCGTTCGGCTGCCTATTTAAGTATAGGCACGGACAAGTGTGCTTAGATGTGTTAGTGTCTGTTGTCTGTATTCTGTTTCTGTGTTTGGTATCCCAGAAGCAGCTAAGGTTAAGCTGCAGTTTGGGCCAGGTACTGAAGGTACCAGGCATCTGTGGAAATTGGTTATAGGATGCTTTGTCTTGGTCTTGTTTGTCTGGATTGTTTTCTGTGGTATTGTCCAGTGTCTTTTTTACTTTTTTTCGTGTTTGAATTTGGACTGACGACCGTGTTTAAAATCTTGGACCGACGACTGTGTTTGAAATCATGAAACTGTTTGCTTTGTTCGTTGAAGAGTTTTACTTGGTCCCCTTAATGCTTAGTGAGTAAGAAACTTAATCTTATGGACCCCGCTCTAGTGGCGGTGTGTTGGTTGATAGCCAAAGTTAATTTTTAAAATAGTGTTTTATCTGTGCTTGTGCTCGCAGCACACAGTAGAGGGGAGCGAAATTAGCTGCGGAGCTGCTGCAGCGAGCATGGGGACTTCTCAAGTCTCACCCAATTTTTCTGGCTCTTCAGGAGCTGTTTAAAAGGAAAAGGCTTAAGGTAAAAAGAAACACTATAGAGAGATTTCTTAGTGAATTACTACACCTTGGTTCGCGATCTCTGGGAATCTCACGGTGGACAGCTGAGATAAGCTGGAAAAGGATTTAAATTTTGCTTGGGAGCAAAGAATCTTAAAGGCGGAGTTTCAGCCGGTATGACACTTAGTGCATAACTGCCTAAAAGATCAGAAATGCGGTTAACAGGCTAAAAAAAAAAAAAAAAAAAAAAAAAAAAAAAAAAAAAAAGGGACAGGCTGCGTTAGAAATGCTACAGGAAGAATAATCTAAAAAGGCTGAGAGCTAGGTGGGGCTATAAGGAAAACAAGAACAGGAAAGGAATTTCTGACATTTGCTCACAGTAGGAGAGCACTCATTTAGAGAAGTTCTTTAAGGAAGCCTGCCTTATCTGCTGTCTTTATTCCAAGGGAGGAGTCAGTCTCCAGCACTAAATTACTTGGAGGTGGCCAAGGTCAGGATTAATGTTTTCTTTTCCTTGGGCCCTTTAAACCCAGTGAGACAGTTTGGTAAAGGGCTACTACTGAGGTCCTGATAGCCCCAGGTGAACTGGTTACGATTCTTCTGTCAGCCACCTGGCATCTAGCAACCAGGTTCTAACCATCTCTCCATCCTTTTGTTATTAGTTGTTACTAAAAGCCTAGTGTCATTTGAAGGCTGGTTCTCTTGAGAGGCAAAGCCATGGAGCTGACACTGACAATGGCCTTTTTGTTCCAAGAAAGGCCTCCTGGTTTAGCTGTGTGACTAAATGCTGTTTGCCCTCTTCGGTAGACCTCTATTCTCAAGATTCTCTTGTTTTCTCACCATCCCATTTGAGATGCTTGTTAGTAACTGTTACAGGTCTTCTTTACCACCAAGGAAAGACAGAATCCTACTAGAGGCCAGAAAGAATGTTCCAGACATGGATAGAAGGCCCTCACTTCTGCCTGCTCTCTTCAGACGCCTGAAGGTAGGGAGTGCCAGGTCTGCCGCCAGGCTCCAAGGGTGGGTCTCTGAGGGGCTGGAAAGTGCCCCACCAATCTGGCTAAGATAAGGAAAAGATATGAAGAGAAAGTTACAGAAACTTGAAGGGTTAAGCTAAGTCACTGAGAGAGTTATTGTAAGTTGCAGAGAAAATAAGTTGATGCTTGGTTCAGGGTCTGTGCAGAAAAGTGGACAGCACCTAATAGCTGTAGAAGAAGATGCAGAGAGACTGAAAAGAAAGAAAGAAAGAAAGAAAGAAAGGAAGAAAGAAAGAAAGAAAGAAAGAGGTAAAAAGAGCAGGAAGCTAGGGAAGAAAAGAGACTAAAAGAAGAGGAAGCTAGAGAGTTAAAGAGAGATAGAAGACAAGAGAGGAACATATACTGGCCACAGTAGTTAGGGAACCTAGGAAGATAGTACCTGGCAACAGAAGAGAATTCCTGGCTAAAGATCAGTGTGCCTAATACGAAGAAAAAAAGACACTGGGTCAGGGACTGCCCCAGAAAGAACAAGAGAGGACACTGGAGAGCCTCTTGGTCCTAGAGTGCTGGCTATGTACAGAGATAGAAGGGAAGTGTGGATACAGGGACCCAATGCTCTGTGCTCCTATGCCCCCCAGTGGGCCAATATCCAAAGACCTTGAGTGCAAGGGGCTACTGGCAACGAACAATACTTATGGACTGCCCGAAGAACAGTGGACCTTGGCGTGGGCCGGGTAACCCACCCACTAGTTCATAGTCATCCCTGACTGCCCCTATCCCTTGCTCATGAGAAAATTGCTCTCCAAAATGGCTTGCGTGGGCTGAAATGGCTGGGTGAGGCCATGTGTATGCATATCTACAGACTGTGTATGTGGAGCTTAAGACCTGTCTCAGTGCACCAGTACCTGATGCTGGGAGATGTGTGACTTTGTCCTGATCTGCCTGGAACACATCACTCCTGCCAGCCGGGCACTAACAATTATCACCCAATCCAGGACTTAAACTGTGATAGAGTGGCTGATGTTCTGCCTTTGAATAGAGTGTCCCAAAAGATGGGACCACTGGTCAGCTGCCATGGACTAGATTCTCCACCGGTTGGGGACAATCTGGTCACCTTGCTGCCCAGTCCGGACCTGGAGCCACCACAGCACGAGTGTCAAGTACTGGCAGAAGCCCATGGGTGGAGGAAAGACCTCTGCGACTGGCTGATTGACCCCTGCTGAAAGCCGAGGACCTTGTCCACAGACGGGAACAGTTCTCTTCATGAATGAAGGTCAGAGACAAGTGGGTGCTGCCATGGTGGACAACACAATGTCATCTGGGATGGCTGAACCTCTACCCCCCCAGCACGTCAGCACTTCAGATGCTTTTGCCATCTCTTGGATGCCCTGGTGAAGCCAACAACTGTGAGTACTATTCATTGCTCAGGATATCAGGAGGGAAGAGATTCAGTGGCATGGGGCAATAACGAAGCAGATCAAGCGGCTCGAAAAATGGCTATGCAGGAGCCTATCCTGGTTGCAGGCCTGCAAGAGACAGCCACTGAGAACTAGGATCGGACTAAGGGATGGCCTCACTTTTAGAAAAGGCCCAAATTGCTTAAAAGATAAAGGACAATGGCACACTTGAGGGGAAAGCTATACTCCCCAGAGAATAAAGGAAAGACTCACTTTGCCAAATACAGAAATGGACTCATTTAGGAGATAAGAAGTTTGTCCAAGTAGTTAAGGTGTGTGTAATAGACTTTAAGATTTTAGCCAGAGAGACAGTAGAAAGTATAAGGTATGTCAATAAGTGAATGCTTAGCAAGCAAACAGGGCAAAGAGACCTAGAGAGTTTAGTGAAAAGTCGAAGTGAACTTCACTGAGATAAAACCAGAAAAATATAATCACAAGTATCTCCTAGTGCATGTAGATACTTTTTCAGGAAGATAGAAGCTTTCCTCACCAAATGAGAGATGGCCTCTGCAATCATCAAGAAGATACTGGAAGAAATCTTCCCCCGATTTGGAATGCCCAAGGTAATCTGGTCAGACAAAGGCCCTACTTTCGTTGCCAAGGTAAGCCAGGGTGTGGCCAAGTATTTAGAGGTCAATTGGAAATTACATTGTATTTACAGACCTCAAAGTTCAGGACAGGTAGAGTAAATAAATAAAATTTTAAGAGAGACCCTGACCAAATTAAATTAACCATGGAGACTGGCGCAGACTGGGTGACACTCCTTCCCTCTTGCTCTCTTCAGAGCAAGAAATACCCCTTCCAGATTCAGCCTTACCCCCTTTGAGATCTTATATGGGGCCTCAGCTCCCCTGACTGTATTAGATGATGTTACTGAACCAACATGTCATAGTGCCATAGTAATAATGATTTGTGTGCCAGGCTGAAAGACCTTCAGGTGATACAGAAAGAAATCTGCTCACAGCTGACAGCAGCCTATGCCCCGGAGACCCCTGAGACATCCCATCAGTTCCAGGTCGGAGATTGCAGCTACACTGAGCCCAGACACTCAAGCCTCGCTGGAAAGGACCGTACCTGGTGCTGCTGACCACCCTGAGAGCTGTCAATTCTCAGCCCTCACCAGCCGCGTACTAGCTGTTGGGGCTGAGAGCTGGGACTTAGAGGGAAATTCAGTCATGTTTGTCCTGGGTTCTATCAAGATAGGTGTGGGATAGTCTTGATTTCCATTACAAATGATGTAACATTGCATATGTTAGTACTCTTAACACTTCTTGGGACTGTGCCTCAGGGATCACAGTCTGTATAAGCTTAGAAGTTCTAAAAGCTAGTCATGACCTTGGTGGATAGGCTTGGATAGTGTCCAGGTTAGAATCCTCATGTTAAGACAACAATACCAAGCTGTTATGCTAGATGAAGCTGAGTTCTCCATGAAGTTCTAGGATTAGAACTATTAACAAAAAAAAGAAGTGGGGAATGTAGAACTAGAGTTTCATAAAGGTTACTCATTGTCAGAGCCCGAATGTGCAGAACTAGAGTTTCATAAAGGTTGCTCATTGTCAGAGTCCGGATGTGCAGGGCGGGACGTGCCTGAGGGAGAGCCAGAGATAGGACTTGCCAAACCAGCTATCAGCCCCAAGGACATTGATCATCCGTAGCCACCCCCTCCCCTTCCTTCACTCCCCTGAGTGAGATGAGCCACCCTACCTGCCTGCCGAGCTGCTAGATAACACATACTCCTTGCTGATGTCATTTCGCGCCGAAAGTAACCGTGCACCTTTTGAATTGACCAATCATGTGTAACCGCGTGAATGCCCCTTACCTCCCCTATAAAAACCCCCGAGTTTGGAAGCTCGGGGTCGATTCCTCTGTCTCCTGTGTGAGATACGTGTCGACCCGGGATCCCGCTAAGACGTGGGATCTCGTTAATAAAGCTACCTCTTGCTGTTACATCAAGAATGGCTCCTCGTGATTCCTGGGGGCACCCCACCCCGCGATCGGAGCGAGAGATGCGGCTCCCCGTTTTGGGGTACGCTCTTTCATTCACAGCCAACCATCCCATCTCTCATCGGACTGAGCACAGGGACCTGAATAGAGAAGTTAGGGGAAAGACTGGAGAAGCTGAAGGGATTTGCATTCCCTAGAAAAAAACAACAATGTCAACCAACCAGACATACCCCCACCCCCACCCCAGAGTTCCCAGGGACTAAACCACCAACCAAAAGATACACATGGAGGGACCCATGGCTCCAGCTGCATATATAGCAGAGTATTGCCTTATCTGGCATCAATGGGAGAGGAGGCCCTTAGTCCTGTGGAAACTTGATGCACCAGTGTAGGGGAATCCTAGGGCAGTGAGGCAGGAGAGGGTAGGTGGGTAGGCGCGCTCCATCACAGAAGCAGGGGGAGGGTTGATGGGATAGGGGTTTGGGAAACTGTGAAGGGGGATAACATAATTTTTGTTGTAAAAATATAGAAAATAAAAAAAGTATGGTTGTCTTTTATCCCGCTAGGTCCGCATCACAGTGCCCCAAGGTATTTGCTAGTTATCTTGGCGGAAACACATCCCAGCTCTGTGGTGGCCCAGACCAGCAGCCACATACTTTCTTACACTTAAATCGCTGCACATGAAAGACCACACAACACAATAACCTTTGACCCAATTGATAAGATATAATTGCCCACTTAATCATACAAAGCCTGGTGCCATCCATCCCTTAAGAACATTAATAACAACCTGTAAATACACAGAGCAGAATCTTAATGTCAACCTCCATTGTCCTGCCACAGCTTCTCTCCTCTTCTTCCTCTCTCCTTTCTGTTCTAGTCTCCTCCTCTTCCTTCAAGCATCTCTCCTGCCCATCCTTCCTCTCACCCAATGACAGGCCTCCTTCTATCTTGTACCTGCCCATCAAATGTATTTTACAAATTCAATGGGGAGAAGGTTCTAGTGAAGTCACCTGACTCCTGAGTACATGACTAGGCAACTGTCCTTGGGGCAGTGGTATTAACATCAAAATGTAGATAACTCCAGGGCAAACCACAGCACATAATGTAAACAAAAAAAAAAAAAAAAAAAAAAACCAAATGAGCATGGAGAAACTAAAGAATAGATCTCAAAAGAACCTTGTTCTCTGATTCTGGCCCTTATTGTACACTGAGCCCTTTAAAATCTTTTTAGGTCTATTTACATGAGCTGTGGTTCTAAGGGATATTTCCTTTTGGAAACTTCTTCCTTGGGAACAATTAATTCTCTCATTTTAAGATAGCTTAAAGTGCTGAGACTCTAGGAACATGACCTAGTTTTAAAAATCTCTTAGTATAAATACAACCTGTTTAGTCCTTTTAGTGTTATTTGCAAGCACATGATTTTAGGGATGACTACTTAGTATTGGATAACTATTAGGTAGCTATTTCTCCTTCTGTCAGCATTCTTTAGTTATTTTAAAATATTTGTCCATTCTTGGGGCCCCAGGAGACTTCTGCCATTCAGGGTAGCCTGTCTACTAATATTGTGTTTCTTCAAGTCTTCTTTAGGAGGCCATGATTTTGAAAGAAAGAAAAAGGGAGTGTACACATGGGGGATTGTAGGGACAGAGTTATAGGGTGAAATGATGCAATTTTACTTTATTTAATAAATGGAAAATTTAAAAATGTCTTGGGACTAATAAAGCTTTTTTGATTTCTAGACTATGATTAACATATTCAATAATCAATAGCTGAAATTTATATAAAATTACATAAACATTAAATGCCACTAGCTGACCACTAGCAATCATTTTTTTATAATTTCAAAATAACTTTTAAAAATATCAAATTATTAAAAGCATACTGTTTATATTACATGATTGAATTCAAAGTATACCTTAATATTATTTCTTGAATTTCATACTAGACTGTATTTTTTCAGTTTGTTGCCAAAGCCACTTTTTTTTTTTTTTCGGAGCTGGGGACCGAACCCAGGGCCTTACGCTTGCTAGGCAAGTGCTCTACCACTGAGCTAAATCCCCAACCCCCAAAGCCACTTTTTTGATTACTTGTATTTTTTTTTGTTTTGACTCTTGGTAAGATTAGAAGAACAAACTTGCATGTCATAACTATAGCTAGGAGCAAGTACTAGTAATTAAAAGTAAGAGTAGATACATTCTTCAGACAATCCCTAAGGATTAAATGATCTTGTTATTTTAAATTATTTTTGTTTATAACTATGCCCCCATTTTGCTATGACTGAATTAGCTTTGCTTGCTCTCAGTGACACATGACAAACAACATTGATTGAATGCACTCAGGTGCTCTAACTATTGCCTAGTTAGCCACAGGTTGATCTGCTGGTGATGATGGATTTATAATTCATCAATTGTGTACGGTCCACTATACATTCTGACTTTGGATCCTGATGAATGCTTCTTGTAAAAATACCATAGATGCACTAATGAAGTTTCAATACACAGCACCCTCATACTAGGAATAGAGAAATTGGATCTTAATTCCAGTTGTATTATTACACGGGAATCGATGAATCTCTTTAGACTATTTTCCTGGGTTGTGTGAAGATTTAACTTGAACATTAAACATGACAAAGGAGAAGCAGCAGCTATATGTGTTAGATTATTCTCATTATTAAGATTAAGAGTTGAAACAGATACAATGCTACATGAAAAAACACCATTAGAAAAACATATAAATATTGTACAATACAGCCATGTGGTTTTATGTTTTAATATAACAGTGATTGCTAATGGCCTAGAAACCAATACTAAATATATTTACAATCAACCTTTTTATTAATTAATTTATTTATTCACATTCCAAATGCTGTACTCCCTTTCAATCCCCCCTTGGAAGTTCCTCCCCTCCTCCCTCATCCCCTTCTCTGCTGAGAGGGTGATCCCCACCACTATCATGATTTCCCAAACCTGGTGCATCAAAACTCTGCAGGATTAGGCACATCCTCTCCCATTGAGGGTAGAAAATGGAGCCCTAAATGCCCAGAGTCTCTGTCCAGCCCATGTGTGCTTGTTTTGTCGGTGGGTCAATCTCTGTGAATTGCTAACAGTTAAGGTTGGTTGACTCTGTTGCTGTTCCTTTCCCCTTCAAGACCGTCAACCCTTCCCCCAGCTCTCCCATAAGAGCCCAATCTCTGTCCAATATTTGGCTGTGGGTATCTGCATCTGCTTCAGTCAGGTAGAGCCTCTCAGGGAACAGTTACGTCAGGCTCCTGTTTACAAGTATAACAGAGTGCCATTAATAATAGTGTCAGGATGGCTTTCAAGTTGGGCCAATCATTGGTTGGCCATTCCTTTAGTCTCTGCTCCATCTTTGTCTCTGCATTTCTTACAGAAAGGACAAGTTCAGAGTTGAACATTTTGTGGATGGATTGGTGTCCTTATCCCTCTATGGGCATCCTGCCTGGCTGCAGGAAGTGGCCACTTTTTTATGTCCTCACTTTTAGGCATCTCAGAGTTGTTTGGATTTGCATTTTTCTGATGACTAGGGATGTTTAATATTTCATTAAGAGTTTTTTGGCCATTCAAGATTCCTTTGTTGAGAATTCTCTTCTTAGCTTTTTACCACATTTTTTTTAATTGGGTTATTTTGTTTTTTGGAGTCTAACTTCTTGAGTTCTTACATGTTTTGGAGACTAGCACTTTGTTGGACATAGTTTTTTGAAGATCTTTTACCAATAGGTAGGCTTTGTACTATTGACAGTGTCCTTAGCCTTACAGAAGCTTTTCAGTTTTATTAGGTCCCATTTATCAGTTGTTGAACTTAGAGCCTGAGCCATTGGAGTTCACTGGAAACTGTCTCCTGTACAAACAATGCCTTCAAGACTATTTTCCATTTTTTCTTCTATTAGATTTAGTCTATCTGATTTTATGTTGAGATCTTTGATTTACTTGGGGTTGAGGTTTTTGCAGGTTGATAAATATAAATCTATTTACATTCTTCTACGTGCAGACACCCAGTTAGACCAGCACCGTTTGTTGAAGATGCCTTTACTTTTCCATTGTATGCTTTTGGCTTCTTTGTCAAAAATTAAGTGTTCATAGGTATGCCGGTTTCTTTCAGGGTTTTCAATTTGATTCCATCTATCAACCCTTTTGTTTCTATACCAATACCATGCATTTTTTCACTATTTTCTTTTATAATATAGCTTGAGATCAGTGATGGTGATACTTCTGGATTATTTTAGCTACTTTGGGTTTTTTTGTTTGTTTGTTTGTTTGTTTGCTTGCTTGTTTTTTCATATGAAGTTCAGAATTGTTCTTTCAAGTCTTTTAACAAAAACTGTGTTGGAATTTTGATGGGAATTGCATATAATCTGTAAATTGTTGTTGGTAAGATGGTCCTGTTCACTATGTTAATCATATTGATCCATTAGAGTGGGAGATGCCTCCATCTTCTGGTATCTTCTTCAATTTCTTTCTTAGGGGATTTGAAGTTCTTCTTATGCTGATTTTACACTTGCTTGATTAGAGTTACACCAAGCTATTATTATTTGTGGCTATTGTGAAGAGTGCTGTTTCCATTATTTTTTTTCTCAGCCCATTCCTTTATCATTTGTAAAAAGTAAGGCTACTTATTTCTTTGAGTTAGTTTTATATCCAGCTACTTTCCAGAAGTTATTCATCAGATGTAGGAGTTCTCTAGAAGACTTTTTGGTTTTGCTTAGGTAGCTATCATATCATCCAGAAATAGTGATACCTTGACTTCTTCTTTTCCAATTTGCATCCCCTTAATCTCCTTTAAGTGCCTTATTTTTCTAATGAGAACCTTAAGTACTATATTGAATAAATAGGGAAAGAATCGGCAGCCTTTTCTTGTCCCTGATTTTAGTGGGGTTGATTTAAATTTCTCTCCAATTAACTTGATATTGGCTATTGTTGTTGTAAAAATATAAAAAATATATAATGTATTGTTGTCTTTTACCCTGCTAGGTCCTGCATCACGGTGCCCCAAGATATCTGCTAGATATCTTGGTGGAAACTTCCCAACTTTGCACGGCAGCCCAGTGTCTCCAACCACCGCACACTTTCCTATGCTCAAACCCTCACATAAAAGAACACACAACAGAATAATCTTAGATCCAATTGATATAATTGCCCACTTAAACATACAAAGCCTGGTACCATTCATCCCTTAAGAACATTGATAACAGCCTGTAAATATACAGAGCGGAATCTTAATGTCAGCCTCCATTGTCCTGCCAAGGCGTCTTCTCTCCTTCTCCCCCTCTGTCTTCTCCTTTCCATTCCAGTCTCCTCCTCTTCCTTCAAACTTCTGTCCCACCCATCCTTCCTTCTCCTCCAATGACAGGCTTCTTTCTATCCTGTACCTGCCCCCAACCTGTATTTTACAAATTCAATGGGGAGAAGTTTCTGGTGAAGTCACCTGATTCCTGAGTACTGACTAGGCAGCTGTCCTTGGGGCAGTGGAATTAGCATCAAAATACAGATAACTCCAGGGCAAACCACAACAGGCTATTGACTTGCTGTATGTTGCTTTTATTATGTTTAGGTATGTGCTTTGAAGCCCTGATTTCTCCAAGACTTTTAACATGAATGGAGTGTTGGATTTTGTTGAATGCCTTTTCAGCATCTAGTAAGGTGATCATGCGATTTTTTTCTTTCAGTTTGTTTATATATTGGATTACGTTAATGGATTTTTGTATAATGTACCATCTCTGCCTCCCTGGGATGAAGTCTACTTGATCATGATGTTTTTGGTGGGATCTTTTATTGATAATTTTATTGATTATTTTTGTGTAGATGTTCATAAGTGAGATTGATCTGAAATTCTCTTTCTTGGTTGAATCTTCATGTGGTCTAGCTATTAGGGGGACTGTGGACTCATAAAATGAACTAGTTAGTTTTCCTTCTGTTTCTGTTTTGTGGAGTAGTTTGAGGAATGTTGATATTAGCTCTTCTTTGAAAGTCTGGTAGAATTCTGCACTAAAACCACTTGGTCCTGAACAGTTTTGTTTGGGAGATATTTAATGACTGCTTCTGTTTCCTAAGGGTTTATGGGACTATTTAGATAGTTTACCTGGACTTGATTTAACTTTTATAAGTGGTATCTGTCTAAAAAAAGTCATCCATTTCATTTACATTTTTGTGGATATAGGCTTTTGAAGTAAGACTTGATGATTTTTTTGGATTTCCTTCATTTCTGTTGATATGTCTCTCTTTTCATTTCTGATTTTGTTAATTTGGATACTGTTTCCTTACCTTTTAGTTAGTTTGGCTAAGCATTGTTCTGTCTTCTTGATTTTCTCAAAGAACCAGCCCTAGTTTTATTGATTCCTTATATTGTTCTCTTTGTTTCTAATTGACTGGTTTTAGCCCTGAGTTTGACTATTTCCTATTTCCTGTTTTCTACTCCTCTGTTGCTGTAAAATTATAAAAAATAAAATGTTGCTGTCTTTTATTCCACACCAGGTCCAGCACCACAGTGCCCCAAGATATCTGGTAGACATCTTCATCTCAGTCAGCAAAACCTCTCACCTGCTTTGCTCCATCCCATATCACACTGCCAATGGCTTCGCTCTGAGCCTGGCAACAATCTCTCTACCCATCTAGTTACCAAGGCAGGTTGCTACCATACCAGAAATATACATCCCAATTCCATGGCGGCCTAGTGTCTCCAGCCACCACATACTCTCTTGAACTAAAATTGCCACATGAGAGAACACACAACACAATAACCTCTGATCCAATTGATAAGATATAATTGCCCACCTAGACATACAAACCCTGTATCCATCCCTTAAGAATATTCATAACAACCTATAAATATGCAGAGAGAAATCTTAACATCAGCCTCCATGTTCTCTCCACTGCTTCTCCCTCCCTCCCTCCCTCCCTCCCTCCCTCCCTCCCTCCCTCCCTTCCTCCCTCTCTCCCTCCCTCCCTCCACTCTTTAAAACTTTTCTTCCTTCTCATCCAATGACAGGTCTCGTTCTATGTTGTACCTGCTTTCACCTGTATGACATCATCCTACACGCTTCTTTTTTTTTTTTTTAATTTACTGGTGTGCTATTAAGTTGCTAGTATGAGATCTCTCCAATTTCTTTATGATGGCACTTAGTGCTATGAATTTTCCTCTTAGCACTGCTTTCATTGTGTCTCATAAGTTTGGTCATTTTATGCCTTCATTTTCATTGAATTCTAGAAAGTCTTTAATGTCTTTATTCCTTCCATAACAAAGTGATCATTGAGTAGAGAGTTGTTCAGTTTCTATGATTATGTGGGTTTTCTGTTTCTGTTATTGTTGAAATCCAGTCTAAATCCACAGTGATCTGATAAGATGCAACAGGTTATTTCAACCTTCTTCTATCTATTGATGCTCCCTTTGTACCTGATTATGTAGTCAGTTTTGGAAAAGTTTTGTGTGATGCTCAGAAGAAGGTACATATTTTGGGAGGGAAATTGAAGGGTTCTATAGATATTTATAAGATCCATTTGGTTCATAATATCTGTCAGTATCATTGTTTCTCTCTATAGTTTCTGTTTTGATGACATGCCCATTGGCAAGAATGGAATGTTGAATCACCCACCATTATTGTGTGCAGTTCGATGTGTGATTTGAGCGTCACTAATACTTCTTTTACAAATATTGGTGCCCTTGCATTTGGGGCATAGATGTTCAGAATTGAGATGTCATCCCTGTGGATGTTTCCTTTCATGAGTATGAAGTGTCCTTTCCTATCCCTTTTGATGACTTTTGTTTGAAAGTCTATTAAATTAAGCATTAGAACAGCTACTCTAGCCTGTTTCTTGTGTCTGTTTGCTTGGAAAACCTTTTCCTGGCCCTTTACTCTGAGGAAGTATCTATTGTTGTTGCTGAGATGTGTTTCTTGTATGCAGCAGAATGATAGATCCTGTTTACACAAGCAATCTATTATCCTGTGTCTTTTTATTGGTGAATTGAGTCCACTGATGTTGAGAGATATTAATGACCAATGAATTTAGGTTTCTGTTATTTTGTTGTTGGTGGTGATAGTGTATATGCCCTATTTTCTTCTTTTAGTTTTGCTATGAGATTATTAATATCTTGTATTTGGGAGGGGGTATAAGTAACTTCCTTGTGCTACAATTTTTCTTCTAGTATCCTCTATAGGACTGCTTAAGTAGAAAGATGGTATATTTGCTTTTGTCATGGAATACCTTTGTCTCTTTATCTTTGGTGATTAAAAGTTTCCCTCATTATAGCAGTCTGTAGTGGCATCTGTGGGATCTTAGGGTCTTTAAGACATCTATCTACTCTTCTGGCCTTTAGAGACTGTTGAGAAGTCAGGTGTAATTCTGATAGGTTTGCCTTTATACATTACTTGGCCTTTTCCCTTTGCAGCTTTTAATATTCTTTCTTTTTTTCTGTCATTTAGTAGTTTGATTATTAAGTGTTTGGAAGGTTTTCTTTTCTGGTCCAATCAATTTGGTATTTTGAAAGCATATCATTTTCTTCTATGACATCTTTTATCTCTTAGAGATTCTCCTCTACCTCTTACATTTTGTTGGTGATTCTCGCATCTATAGTTCCTGGTTTCTCTCCTAGGTTTTCCATCTCCAGGGTCGCCTCAATTTGTGTTTTCTTTATTGCTTTTATTTCCAGGTCTTGGCCTGTTTATTCATTTCTTTTACCTGTTTGTATTTTTTTTAATATTTACTTAAGAGATTCTACTTGTTTGACTATGTTTTCCTGTGTTTCTTTAAAAGTTTTACTTTTAGCAATTTTAAATTTCTTTATTGTCTTCATGGTACGATATTTAAAGTCTTGCTATTCAGTTATGTTAGGATATCCAGGGCTTTCTCTAGTAGGAGAGGCATGTTCTGATGATGCTACATTGCACTGCTTTCTGTTGATTATGTTCTTGTTCTTGCCTTTCGCCATTTGGTTGTTTCTGGTGTTGATTGACCTGGTAGTCCCTGGGACTGTTTGTCCCAGATATCTGTAGGCCTCCCAGGAGACAAGCAGAGCTGAAGGCTGGGGAACGGGGTACCAATCCAGAATTGCAAGTAGAGGTGTTGGCTAGAAGAAAAATGGAGCCCCAACGGTGTTGAACAGAACTCATGGCTGCTAGGCTTTCTGGGAGTTGGTGTGTGTGTGTCTCACCTGTGTGTCTGGAGTTAGAACAGGCCTCCTGGGAGGCAGGCAAAGCTGTGGGGTTGGGGCTAATGCTTTACTTTAAACATTGTTTTGTTTTATTTTTGTTTTTGTTTTGATGTCTCCATGACTCTGTAAAAGAATTGTGTCTGTGCTTTATCCCATATTTCTATAAATATTTCTTTGTGTTTTATGAAAGCTTACAACCTAGGAATGTTTGGGCTACCACTGTCTATCTGTCAAAGTCATCAGCTCATAGTATATTTCATATATATATATATATATATATATATATATATATGTATCAAATAAGTTAAAGACACTGGTTGAATGCATGTGTCCATCAGATTTTATATGTTGGAACTTGCTGTGTAATATACTAAGAGTTGAGGTCTATTGAGTCATGATTTCTCTGCCCTTGTGAAGTGAATCAATGCTCTCATAAAATACTGGAGGAAGACAGTCATGTCTTTGCTCTGTTTTTACTTAAAGAGAGAGAGAGAGAGAGAGAGAGAGAGAGAGAGAGCAAGTACCCAGCTCAGAGACATACAAAAATGTCTTAACTAGATACCATATATGCTGGCACCTTGATCTTGAACTTTTCAAGTCCCCAAAACTAAGTGGTAAATTTTTATTGTATATACATTACCAGTCTATGTTATTCTGTCATAGTAGCAAAACCAGACGCAGACATCCAGACTCTGAAATTCACTCATTTGCACCATTTTTGTGTACAGAGAATAAAAATTGTTCCAACTACCTGGAATTGATAGTCAAATATCTACAAGGTCAAGCTAAATGAGTGTAAATATTCATATAGCCCTAGATCATAGGTGAGTTCCTATTCAAGAAACTTTTAGAGAAAAGCCACACCACACACACACACACACACACACACACACACACACACACACACACACACAGAGAGAGAGAGAGAGAGAGAGAGAGAGAGAGAGAGAGAGAGAGAGAGAGAGAGAAGTATTTTTGAAGGGTCCTCAAAAATAAGCACGATGTTTACAACCAATACTTGTACCTGGAAGGATATAATGAATATGCTATATAAGAACAATTCTAATCACAAGGAAATAATAGAGTTAAACCCTTGAAATCATATCAATAATCCCTTAAAATCAACAAGGGAATCTAATTCACTCATATGTGAGTGCTTAATCCTTTGATCACAAAAGGTCTATCCTTAACAAAGCTGATAAAATACTTTGTGTCTCCCGAATGTGTTATCCTAAATACTGTGTAAACAAGGTCATGTAAATGGTTTATTCAGAAATAACAAATTTAACTAAGTAAATTTATTTATTGTAAAAACTTATTTTTTTGTGTCAAAAGAAACTAAAATGTGTTGTTAAAGCAATTATGCCACCTGTAATTTAGCTTTCAAAATTGTTCAAATAAATAGTCTGTATTGCAGCAAGATCCAAGCTAGCCTCCTAGTCACTAGCTTGTGAGTAGAGAGACAGAAGCATTTTTTCTGTATGGACTCAGCAGTCTTCTGGGGTCATTCTGCTCAGATCCTGGGACACATGCTTGTTTCTGTTCCATACTATAGAATGTTCAACACATGTTCATATTCATTCTCTTTGCTTTTCATATTTACCATGTTTTTTCAGTTACTGGACTGTGAGGGCTATTTTTAGTTGTCATCTTGACAACATCCAGAATAAACTAAAACCTAAGCTTCAGGGTATACCTGTGAAGAATTTTTCTTGATTGATTCCTTTGAGGTATGAAGAATCACCTTAAATCTGGGCCATACTCTAAGGTAGCAGCCTTGATGAAGCTACAGAAGAAGGGATTCTTTGCTCTTGCCTGCTTGGTCCCAGTTTGCTGGCAAGGTCATTTCTTCACTGGTATTAGACACTCACTACCTTTTTTTCCTCAGGAACTATGGAGTATTCTGAATACCATCTGAGACATCCTGCCTTGTAGACCAAACAACTAACCTTAGGAGTATTCTTGAATTTTCCATCAGTTGACAGGTATTATCAGAGTAGCTGGAACACAGCCTCTAAGCCTGTAAGTCACTCTAATAAATCATTCATATCTATCTATCTCTATCTATATATCTCTATGTATATATATATATATATGTATATATCATATATAAAATATTTTGTCTCTCTAGAGAACCTTGACTAATATACTAGACAACTCTATATTGTGGTAAGCTGTATAGAACAGTTTACTCTTGATGCATATTTTAGGAATTCATTCAGTCTTTGTAGGGGGCACACCTAACTAAAGCATCCATGACTATTTTTCATGTCTAACAATTGCTTTTATTTAGATCCATTCGGATATAAGCATACTTATAAGAGAAACGTGAATCTGAACATTAGTTCTCACTAAGTTCAGAAATTTGTGCAACAGTATTAAAGAAGTCTACTTCTCATGGATCATCTCCTGTCCCTGTAGAAATCTCTGTAATATAATTAATGCACATGGGACTTCCCAGTGAAGAAAATATCATACCCCAGGCTTGCTTCTCCATGGATTCTTTTTAAGTGAGGATTGTTCAAAGGAGCCCATCAGACTTCCAGGAATTACATTTGTTCCTCAGTGATGATATACCAGACTGATAACATGGGTGAGATGGAATATTGATGATGGTGCAATCTGAGGAGAAAGAAACAGCCTTGGAGATCTCTCTGGCCTTCTCCAGTAATTTAAGCTCACAGCATGACAAATAAAGCCATTCTTAAGAGTCTACTCTGAGAATATAAGTTAATACCAGTAGATCAGGATGAACATGATTCTTTTTTTTAAACATGATTCTTAAATAGCTCAGTACAACATAATTTGGAACAAGTTCTCAGAGGAATGGAAAGGGCCTTGTTTAACTTCAGGGGAAAAAAAGGGAAATTCTGAGACTGAAGTCAAGGACCCTGAAGTTGAAGACATGAATGACTCTATTGTCAGAACTGTAAAGAATCCAATAGTAGTTGGTTATGAAGGCCTTAGGGAGTGTTTGGAGGAGTTAAAATAGGAGAAGAAACTGGTAGATGTAAGTCTAACCAGAGTCCCCTGTCTTAGGTGCATGTGCCATGGCTTCTCTTTAAAGTATAAACAAACATTTTCTAATTAATTAATGTCCAGATATGACAAAGAACATACCATCTGGGTTAGAAAGTGTTCACTGGTTTCAAATAAATATTAAACTCCTCTTCCTATATCTTCTCTCTGTGTGTTTATGTGTATGCAGATATGTGTAGAAAATATGCTTGGGTCTGAAGTCAACATTGAATATCTTTCTCAATAGCTCTCCAATTAGTTTTTGAGACATCATCTCTCACTGAACCCATGGTTCACCAATTTCAATAGGCTGGTTGCTTACTGAGCCCCTGAGATTCTTGTGACTCCACTTTCCCAGCATTAGGTTTAGAGATGTTTACCTCTGTATTTTACATGAGCATTGGCAATCAAAACTCAAATTTTTAAACTACATGAAAAATGCTTAGCTAGCTGAGGGATCTTTCCAGACCTTTATGCTTCCTTGACTTTGTTTGTTTCTGTTTTTATTTTTGAATGTGATATGTGAACCATGATGTACATGGATCATATTCTTAAAGTAAAACTATATCAAGTATAAAGCAGGCATATAATAAGTGGTTCTCTGCCATAATTCTAGTTGAACAAACATTTTACTTTTCTTAAGTATGCTCACAGAAAGAAAAAGATACTGCATTCAGCATAAGTAATTAAAAAAAAATTGTCTGAAGTCCCCAGCCTCACTCTCATTTAGAGCATTCTACTTACTCAAATTGATATAGGGATCATCAGACATGCTGTGAGCAGCTTTTATGCTCATAATGCCTAGGACTAGAGTGATTTCAAAATAAGCTTAGTAGCCGAATGAATAAAAAAGAAAGACATGACTGCTCCTAGATATGGTGGAAGAGAAAATTTGTTGTTGATAAAAGGGAGAGCACAGATAGAGGCAGGGACAACTTGGAGAGTACAGAGTGGACAGCAGCCTGAGCCTTGTGAGTAAAGGGGATATGGGAAGGGAGAAAGGAGAAACTGGTGCTGCAGCTAAGAACATAGAAGGTAAGGAGCGGGGGCTTAGCAAGTAACCAATATGTCTAGATTATGTAGGGGAAAGGCTCTGAGAGAATGGAAGCCCAACCTCTGGACTGTAAAGTTTGGGGGTAAAGAACAGGGAATATCAGCCATATACCATTACAAGTAGGAACTGAGGGGTCCTGGGAGACCCTGTGGTCAGGTCTGCTTTGATATGTCAAATAGCCACCTTATCCATTTGTCCCAGGATTTGGCACTTAACAGTTGCAAATCCAGGATGTCTTCCACCAGGATTAATAGACTTTGCTGGGATATCACAGAGAATACAGGTTCAAGAACATAGTGGAGGAGTTTGTAAAGGAGACACCTACTTTCGAAAGTACCACTGAAATGGCTTCAGAAAGGCTACGCTCAACTGCCAAACCAGAATACTTGACCATAACTCTCTTGACATGACTCTCAAGGATGTTGTGTGACTTGTTTGAACTTATACAGAAGGGAGAGTGAACCAAGACAAGAGCCCAAGGTCCAGTTCCAGAGCCTCACTCTGCAAGATGCTAGATCCTAATACTGAACATGAGCAGAGACATCTCCCCAGGCTCTTGCTTCTCAGGCAACACCTTGAATTTTAGAAATGACTTCTGGTACACACAACAACTTTCAGGCAGAAATGACATTCTTGTATGTTGTTGTTGTTGTTGTAGTTGCTGCTGCTGCTGCTGCTGCTGGTGCTACTGCTGCTGCCAGACTGCCACAGTGGTTTTCACTGTAATTCCCCAGTCCTCAGCCCAGGGGGCTTGCTCCTTGTATGGTCTGCCCTGTGATTTCTGCATCTCTTGGGAAACTTTTCAAACACTGTAGAAAGAAATACTGGGAATCACTGATTCATAAAAATGCAACATGTTTGTGGGTGTTCTTTGTATAAGTGTGAAAAGGCAAATTTTATTTCTCTTTCTCTTTTTTTCTCTATCTTACAACGGTTCATGACCTTTTGGAGACATGAAAGCATAATTAAAATGCAATTAGTGACTAAGTATTCAGGAGCAGTGAGAAAGAAGGGGAGCCATTACAGGAGTTACTGTGTTAAATCAGAGTCTAACCAGATTCTAAATATAGTCTGCTATTATGTAAAAAAATGGGAGCTGCTCTGTTCATAATGGCTGTGATTCTGCCTTTCTCTTCATGTTAGGAAAGAAAAACAATAATTTAAAGGTATCCAGTATTTATTAAATTCTGAGGAACATAAGGAAAGGCTTGAACATCACATGTGTGGAAATGAATGAAAGTCCTCTGAAAGGCAAATGTGACTTGAGAGGGACCTCAAGAGCAAAGAAGTGAGCCTTGAGGCTTAAAAATCCAAACAGACTGAAAAGGAAAATATGGGATGCTATGGGCTTTGTACATTCATGTGTGAAAAATTTAGTCTTCATTGCAATAGCATATATTACATTTTATTTATTTAATAGTGTGCATGTGTGCATGTGTGCATGTGTACATGTGTGCATAAGTGTGTGTGTGTGTGTGTGTGTGTGTGTGCCCATGAATGTGAGTGCAAGCTAAAGTTGGAGGACAACAAGTGGAAGTTTGTTCTCTCCTTGAACTATGTGGTATCTGTGACTGAAATCAGGTTATTAGTGGTGGTGGCACAAACCTTTACCTAAGTAGACACCTCGACGGGTCTGCAGCCGTCTTTAACAGTAAGAACTTCAAGAGGTCATAAGTTTATGAACATATATTAAAGTTTTGCTATTGCAAAAGTAAGTTATTTATCTCTGGCTTAGGTTCTTTGTGAGAGAATGAGCTTGGCCTGAAGTAGAAGTTTCTGATTATGCAGACTCCTGTGGTGTTTTGCTGAGGTAAGACCTGTGGGAGGACACATGATGTTTGGAGAGGGCATAAGTAGGACTCAATGGACAGTGATGAGGTGCTGACACAGCTAGCTGTGCAGCTCTTCATTGTCTTGAATCTTTGCCGATTTTCACATAATTGGGAAAGAAGTCCTGGCATTCTGGCTGGTTCTGGTCACTCCCGAAGACTCCTGTTGATTCAGTGGTGGTCCTGGAGGTTTCTGCTGGATCATGACACTGATGATTTGTGTCTGGTGACCCTTTTTAACTGGCCTGTTGGTATCCTGACACTACTGAACTGCACTGCTGGTATCCTGAGAAACAGAGATTGGAATCACCCCTAAATAGGTCCACATCCATTTGTCCTACTTACCATATTTATTCTTCTACCTTCAGATGGTGGGCTATAGGACGTCAAAGCATTTGAGAAGCCATATTAATGTAGATTTTGAAAAATCTAAGCCTACATTAAACTCACTTTCTCTCTGATGTATAATCTCTTGTACTTTGGTCTTCTGCTCTCATGAATGAGTCATCTTTGCAACTTGAAATCAAAGTGTATTGACCTATGATGAGTAACTTGATTTCAGTTCTAAATTATCTAATTGTAATGTTTATAGTAGGACAAAGCAGAGCAGTAGAGAGGGTCTCAGTAGTATGCAATGGAAGCTTCTGGCAGTGGAGGCTGTAGGCAGATCATCAGGACATGAAATGTCCTGTGTGATTGATTAAAGGGACACCACAGTCTCCCTACAGTCCTCATTTAGAGTAAATACAAAAATTGGGGAAGCTTCAGTTACTTATCCAGTGCTGGGCAGTTAGAGCTAGTTCTTATTTTTATTTTTTATAAATATGTCACATCCTGAAACGAATTTTAAAGACATCAATTTGCCTAATGGGCAACAAGTTAGCTGCTCCTGGTATTCCCAGTAGAACCATATTGCTTTTCCAGGGAGATGCTTTTCAGCAGTTGAGGTCAGTTCTATTTTTACATATTTTCTAGCTGCTACTTCATTTACATAATCACCCACTCCATATCCTCCATTTAGATCACCAAGTAACTGGAAGTCATCAGCTTATGTGAAATAAGTCAAACCTAGAAACAAAATTGCATGTTTTCTCTCACTAGGGTACTGGAAGTTTCTATGAAAAGGCATGAAAGTTGAAGAACTCTGTTGGATGAGGAGGGGTACACCAAAAGGTGGGGGCAAAAACGGTCAATGGTGGTGAATATGAGCAAAGTAAATTCTACATGTATATAAACATGTATAGTATGAAGAATCTTTTTGTGTAATTAAAATGTTAATAGAAGGGGAGGACAATAAAAATCTTAGAATTGTAATCCCATGCAAGTATACCAATATCATTTACTGTGTTAACATGAAAGCAATGACAAAATATTAGAAAGCCCTCACAACCCCTAACATTTATGTGGAAATGGTCAGACTCTTTAAGCTATTTTTCAAATAAAGTCTCTGAATTTACTTAGCAATTGTAGAATCAATATGACTCGTTGCTAATTAATGTGGGATGTTAATTTAAAGACTAGTTACTTCTCTGCACTCAGACCTTCTTTAAAGCATATAGTCTCCATCCTTTCTTTCCAGGTCTTGAGCTTGATTTTTGGCTCACTTTATTCTAATTTGTTTTAATTATTGTCTAATAATTAAATATTGTGAAGGAATAAGATTGGTTTGTTATATAGTTTCACAGTTCCATTGGAGTTTTAAAGTAGAGTTTTGGCAAAGATTTTCACAGTAGTCAACAATTAGCAATAGAATTACTTCAATATGAACATGTTGAAGAAGATCCCACACACTGTCCACTGACTGAGCTATGGGGACAGTAAGCTGCATCATGACAGGGACCTGGCCAAGAGAGGAATGCTACATATTATCCTCCTTCAGAGAACGCAAGACAGGTAGTAGGTAGATCTTTAATTTATATCTAATATAGTATAGATTCTACTTATGGAAAGTCATATCAGGAATGTGTATAAGAAAATTTTAATCCACCTATTCTGCAGAAGAGAAGCAAGACATGAACCTGTTTAGGACTGATGAGGTTTAAAATCTAAGCAGAGTCTACTCTTAGAGAAGGCCAAATATTTGAAGCAAAAAGAGAGAAAGGACACAGAAAGAATGGGACCATAAAGTAACTTAAGTCAACTTCGCTCATAAAAACATTAAAAAGCGGCATGGGTAGAATAGTAAATGCAACAATACGGACCACCCAGGTGGTTTAGCATTAGGGGCTTTCCATGAAATCTGAAAACCTGAGTTTAATCCCCGAATCCACATGTGGAGTAAGAGAATCAACTCCCACACATTTTCTAGCCTCCACACAAATGTGGTTCCTGCATTCCTTCCCACAACTAGCTAACTAAAACATGATATTAAAGGAGTAATAAAAGAGGTACCAATGTATAGGCCATGGAATATAGAAAACGCACCAAGAGTGTGACATTTAATATTGTAATCAGTGAGAGTCTTGGGGGAATTTTAAACAGGGTTATATTTTTTATAGATTCAGTTTTTAAACATAGAGTTAATTTAGATGAATTTTTACATACTTTGAATATAATTATGTCTCTTTATAGAGTTAATCATCTTTTCTAGGTGAAAGAAATGTATAGCCAGAATTAATTTGTGGAGCTTAAGTAAGATGTCTAATGCATAAGGAGATCAAGGTGACTCAGAACAAAGAAACTGAATCCCAAGGAAATTCAGATACCCAGGGCAGATGTCAGAAGTCAGTCATGTTAGCCTTTTAAAATTTCACTTACTATTATCATATTAGTACATACATGTGGAAATCTGAGGTCAAGTTTTGAGAATGGGTTTTCTTTTTTCACTATGGAATCTGGGATTAAACTCAGATCATCAGGTTTGTATGCCAAGTGTCTGTGCCTGCTGAGCTAAGCCAGCCAAGCTTTTCAGACCAGATGTAGCACAGTGAGCTTCTAAAAAAAAAAAAAAAACAAAAAAAAAATAAAAAAACAAAACAAAACAAAAAAACCAAAAAAACATTTTCAAATTTGATATGGAAGCTAGTAACAGACATATAAATAATAATAATGTTTGGGTCCTGAATTGCAATTAAATTGTGAGGCAAACTTTTTTGCAAAAAGGCCTTTCTTTGCTATGAATTCCTCTCCACAGGAGTACAAATAGAGATGCCGGCTCTACCTGATACTTCAATGTGACCCCTGTTCCCATAGAATACTTGTCATTCGCATGTAAAGAAGGGCTGTGTACAAGTACCTGTGTGTAGGCTGGAAATAGTGAAGTTCAGATACAGTGGTCCAATTACACAGGAAATTTCCACAGGTAGAAATATAAGTGATTTGGGGAAATGGCCACCTACATTCCAGTGTTTTCCAACTCAAAGGTCACACAAATGTTTCTTATGCCCAAACTCTGGATAAACAGAACAACACAGCAGCGTGGGCTGGTTGGACCTCATTCACTGTAGACCTGAGGAGGATGGCAGGACAAGCCTCAGCACCACATCCATAGTATCTCTACCCGAATAGGACCAACCATGCAGGAAAGCACTGAGAGTTCAATGATACCAGTACTTAAGGATATAGAATTGATAAATAAGGCAAATAAAAACATAGGATATCAGTGCATTTTAATTATGACTTGGTATGAATATCTAATATCACACGAGACACAAGGATACTAACATAAATTTGATGTTTACATAAAATTCACATTTAATTGGACATCCGTCTATTTTAAATATACACTTATATCAACAGCCCAGCCTCGAAAAGCATAAAACCTGTAAGTCACTGTACTGCCCAAATACCAGCATTTTCCCTACGTGATGAGCATTGTGTTTTTCTCAGCCCTGAAAGTTTAAAAGAGAGTCAAGGGAAAAGTAAAAACTTGCCATGTCTCTACCACCCGCTGAGCCATCTCCAGCAGGGGAAGGTTGTACAGCAGCTGTGAAGGTACGCAGAGTTTTTTCCTCCAAGAACAAAATAGTCTGAGTACCGAGATGCATGCTTTGTGACCCTAACGAATATAGAATTTTTAATAAATTAGGAGATAGGAAAAGTGTGGGCCTGCTGAGGTTTTCTTTGAGTAAACAGAAAAGAACTCCCCACCTCCTAAGCCAGGTCACTGGGATAATAGGAGAAAATCAATGTGCTCTGGTTATATTCGTGAGACTTGCTGTCTAATACAGTAACAGCGACAGATTGGCACACAGAAGCCAGGAGAAGCCTAGGTACTTCTAGAGCTGGGCAAAGGTAAAGAGGGGCTGAAGTCCTCCATGTTTGACCTCATTATTTCCATGGACAGTCTGCTCCAGCTCTCCGGCAGTAACCAATTTACACACAGTATGATTCTTGGTATATGGTCTCCTCTATCTCCTGCTAGCTGCTTGGTCTGCATCTTCTTTACTTCTAGTGCAGACCACCAGCTGCCTCTGGTGTCTACACTGAGCTGACCTAGATAATCCAGGATGATCTCTGCCTCAGGATCCTTAACTGATTCTGTAATGCCCCATTTTTCATGCAAAGTAACAGTTGGTGTTACTGGCATTTAGGAGAGATGCTCTAAGGGATGAGTGGACAATCATCGGGCACAGGTGTATTCTGAGAAAACCCTGAGTTCTCAGGTGAGATTGAGGTTCTCTGGGCTTTCTCTCCATTTGCTCCCACTAGGGAGAGCCAATCCCTGACACTATTAATGATGTCCATCCCATTCATCCTTCCTTATTTTTTAGGATAACGACACATTTCTTTCCTTTCATTGTTTGTCCTGGATCTTAATAGTTTGCAATAGCAATGGTTTATAAGAGTAAACATGCTCTGGGCTGGGTGCTATGCTTGTGTTATCCCATAAAATCCCTAAAAGGAGATTGAAATGGTATAGTACTTAATGTTATTTTATAAACAAGAAGCCAAAACAAAAACTGACTTGGGAAAATTCCTGATGGAAGTAGAAGGAAGAGAATGTAGCTCAAGGTTCTTACATCGAGAACAACAAACATCGTGACACATTGCCTCCTTCTTCCCTTGCAGAGCAATTGCTGCCTCAGCCAAGAGTATCCTCTTACCCTTTCCAGATTGCTCGGCTCAACTTAGCACTTTGCACAGGCTGCATTTTTCATCCTATTGTCTAGTCACAATAGTGCTGCAGACAGAAGACTGTGAGTTGATTAACCATCCAATGGGGGAAATACTTGGAATCCATCACTAGTTATACTGCTGATGATGGTAGAGAAAGGTCTATCTTAGAGATTGCTGTGTCCTAATCTCCTCTATCTCCAGTGACTGTTTTCTTAGTAAAACATCTAAGAAGGCAGGAAAAAGAATGACGGACTCCAGGGAACATGACTTAAACATGCAACTTTCTAATCTTTGTAAGCCTTCCTCATTTAGGAAGTTACCAGGTTGTATGCCAGGAGGAGTCAAGGAACAAGTTCCAAGTTGAAGACAGAAAGGACAAGGGTTGGGAGGGAGAGTGTAGATTCCAATTATGTTCTAATTATAAGTGAAGATGACTTCCTCATAAATGTCACCTTCTCATGAAATGTGGGCCTTCAATTCACAGTCCAGGTTCAGTTTCTTCACCCTCTACAATATTCTTACAGCAATGGCTTGTCCTGGCTGCTTCGCTATGTACAGTTCTGTCATCTATCACTAGTTCTGGTGTCAGGTTTTGTGCTATCAATTATCGCCACAAATCTAAGTCTTTATATTATGGACAAACATAAACAAGAGAAGTAAGGATGCCGAGTTATGCGGGTGACTGAGAACCATCCTTCAGAGACCAACAAGAGGTCTCAAATGCCACAGGGATTTCAGTTGGGTTCTCTTTGCCATGACACAGACATTACACAGCTCATCTTTTTCATTTAAATTCTAGTAGGACTTTTCATCTCTAATCAATGAATTTTTTTTCAAATCCCTACTCTATATTCCTATTACTGGCCATATTACCATATTATATATGTTGGAATCAGTTTAATACACAACTTCAAATATAATGTTTTAGTGTATGGTTTCTTTTGAGTTCCAAATTCAACTTTTAGTTTTAGGACAAAAAAATTTTTTCTGCCAGTGATAAAATTGAACCTTGTCTTGATGCCTGACTAGTATCCTTCCAGGTTCTTTCTTTGTTTCCTCCTAATGCATCAACAGCTCTTTCAATCCATACCTGCCCCTCTTGCATCCATCCAGCAACTTTTCCAAAGAACATTTAGGCATGTTTTTCACTCCATCCTCCTTCAAAGCCAAAGTCTTTTAAAAATATACCTTTTCTCTTATCACTATTTTAACATTTTAATGCACAGTCTATTTCTTTATATTTGTTAGTACAAAATTAGTATGTACAAACATACTAATTACCACACACACCTAAATTCTCCTCCACACTCATCATACTAAGTCAGGTGATACGGGATTTTTAAATTATCCTTATTTCCATGGATAAGGATGTAGCTGACAGCCCTCATCAAAGAGGCTTCTTTACGCAGCAGATAGAGACGATTACAGAAACCCCAGACTGGTCAACATGTAGAGGATAAGTGACTGTGTGAAGCCTTACATCAATTGATATAACTAGAGCACACCTCTTACATCTAAGGCTCAGGAAACATTTGAAAAAGGAGGCTGAGAGGCTGTCAGGGCCATATGATCGTGATGTCTGCTGAGAGACAGTTCCACATATACAGGAGAAGGAAGCCACACCCACCTTAACAGGGGGAACAAAGGATTACAACTTGAGATTCAAATGCAGTCTGAAAACAAACATTCTGTCCAGTTTTTCCCTTGTTCACAAATTGGCTTTCTAAAATTACAATTTACTTTCCGTCTACTACATTTTAAAAAATCGCATGAAAGTAGCAGAAATAAACAATACAAGCTTTGAAAGTACACACATATTTAATAGCATGATAAGATCTTGTGCTGTTCTCTCTCCTGCCCAGTGCATGAATCATCTCTTATCCAGAGAACCCATTGTACACTTACATTAGTTACTTCAGAACAGCAGTGGTTATCATATCTATGTGTCCATGCATTGTGAAGGCTTGTGTCCAAGTGATCCTTGTTTTACTTACGAATGGTCCAAGTGCAAAGGCAGAACACCTGGCCATTCCTGTGTACCAAGAAAAAACTCTGTAAAGAGGCCCCTTCTGCGAAGAGAGACGATTGTTAATAAGGAAAAAATAGAAATCACATGTTGAAGCTAAGACCTTACAGGAAGAATGAGTCTTCTTTCAGTACAATTGTGAAAAAGAAAACAGAAATTTACCCCAGTTTTCTCTTGCATTTCAAACTCAAGTTGCTCCCACTGTGTATAATATATACTTCATTAACATGGAAAAGACGTGTCTTTTCTTTTCATGAAAATAAGGCACAAAGCATACTGTATAATAATTTCAGAGCTACCTGTGGTTTCGGCTTCTCTGAAACGTGTGTTCCATGGATAAGAAGAGATAGTTATATTCTCCCGATAATACTGAAGTCTCCTGAAATCTACTTCCAAAACAACCAATGCCCCTTATTTATCTTCCAAGACAACCTACATTATCGCCAAGGAATGGCTCCTGAGGAAAGCTCCCACCCAACCCGTAAATGTATTTATATTTTATTTCTTCAGGATGCAATAATGATTGCTTTAAGGTACTGTGAAATCAAGATGTGAACTTAACTTCATTTCTTAAAATTCTGTTTACTTTTTAAAATACTTTTATTTCTCCCCATAGTAATTCTCCATCTGTTCTAATGTACAAGTTCTGAATAAATGTTTCATGAGACCGTTTGTGGTTTGAAGCCATTTTCAATGTAAAAATGCAATGTGCTACAGATGAACATGAAAGATCCACAAGGCTCAGACGATAACCCTCAAGTGAATGTACACGAAGAGATAAGGCTAAATAAAGTATGGCCTGTTACATTGCCCTGCATTTCTTCCTTTTCATCACTCAACTTTCCCTAAAGAAAAAGCTTTCTAAATTGTGTTATACAGTACCACATAAACCAGGAAAATAGTTCATCTCCACTACTTCTGATAAAATGTCTCTGGTGTTTTCATATAAAGGACCTAATGATTAGAATGACTGATTATCTAGAACTTTGACCTATCCATTGTTCTTGTTTATCCGATGTCATGTTACTGAAACTCTATGAGTGGTAAGATTAAGAGGAGGCACTCTCACAGCAAGCCTTAATACTTTCACTCCTACATTCTTTCTGATCCTTTTTCTACAGTGTTCCCTGAACATTGGTATGGACGTTGTTTTATAGATATACCCATTAGGAGTAGGCTCTACAACTCTGTGTTTGGATTGGCCGTTGTTTTCTGTAACAGAATCTGTTGTTAACTTGATGAGGGGTAAGGACTTGACTTATCTGTGGGTATAAGCACAAACATTTAGAATATAGTTAAGTATTATGCTGGTTTAATAAAGTTACTGCAGTTTTTCTCCAGAGTCTATGACATCACTAGCTATGGATAGTTGGTTAGTTTCCCAATTCCAGGCATGCTTTCTCTCTTGTTGAGTGGGTTTTACATACAATTTTGAGGACTGTTGATTACTGACAAAGTACATATAACACTACTGAAAGCTCTTAAGGTCATAGTGCCATGGGATCATTGCAGTGCTTCACACGCATCATATCAGTATAAGACCGTTGATTGCTCTTTTGAGGACCTCTGGCCCTGTGTTTGAAGTGTATGGTGCCTTCAGCAATGGGAAGTTATCTTACACCTCTGGAGAGAAACCAAGGGCAATAGTAATAGTCTAAAATATCTTTGGAATATCTTGGACAACCCTGACCAATGACTCAAAGGAGGGCTTTTCATGTCTGGTGTTGAGGATTTTATTGGATATTCTCTGGCTCTTAGAGTGAGAACTATCAGCTTAGAAGAGAGATTTTCATTTAAACTATATGTATATTTACCACTGACATATTATGGATATTTCATATAGTTATTAATATTAATTATTCATATTTATCAATCTACACAAAATAAGATTTTTTATTTTCAAGACATAGAATATTTCCTAGTATAGGTTTTTTGTTGTTGTTTGTCTATTTGTTGTTTTTAAGACAAGGGATCATGGTATACACAGACATATCCTAAATTCATGATATTCCTGCCTTTGTATCCACAGTGATGAATTCCTAGCTATGTATCATCATTTTGGTAATAGAGTTTCTTAAATTTTTATTTTTATATTATTACTAAAAGTTATATGCCATTAAGTCTTGTATGTTATATGAAGTAAGTATGAACGTTTCTTTTTATGTGCATATCTAATTGTTTCAGTTATGTTCACTTGAAAATATTTTCCCTACACCTTAGTATTAAAGGTGGAGATGGAAAAGTATTTGCAACATACATGCATAGATTTTGGTCTAAAAGTATATTTTTAGGAATATAACTAATATGAAATATATATTTCTGACAGACATGCATAAGTATTATAAAACTACACTATATTAAAGATTTCCAAACTGTAAATGTTTCTAATGCAAACCACAACAGAATATATATATTGCATAGAATTGTTCATAAATATTTATTTAATGAGAATATTAAGTAGCAATAAAAATGCTAAACTATATTTAGACATTTTGGGGGTAAAGCCTATTGAATATATCATGGAAGTCAAAAGCAAGAAATATATACAAGGCTTAAAATGCAAAGATAATACATTAAAGGCAACATAATAGCTACTCTTAGAGAAAGAGGTTTTAGATGGGAAAAGGGGTGGTAGTAGAAACTTGAAGTCATTAATTATTGTTTTATAGTTTTATAATTTTTGTATAACTCATCATGTTAAAATCAAAACACAATTTCTGCAGCATTATCTATGAATCTGAGTCATATTTGCTATGAGTTTTATTTAACTCATTTTTAATTTTTTTAGACACTGTTTTTGATCATGTTTTACCCTCATTCATCTTCTCCCAGATCACCCCACTTCCCTATATCCCCATCTTCATTTTGATTTATTCAAATACTTTCTTGCCCTCCCCCACAAAAAACCACCCAGAAACAAAAGCAACACACAAACAAAAACAGTAAGGCAATACAGACAAATAAATAAATAAACAAGGAAAAAAAACCAAGTCAAACTAAAACAATAAGCCTACGAAAACCAATCAAAACAAAAAACATGGTGTCTGTTTTGTGTTGGTCAAATACTCCTAAGCATGGGGTCAGTCCTGGACTGTTATATCCGGTTTATGCTCTATTGTAGAAAACTAATTTTCTTCTCCCAGCTGGGGGCAGGGATATGTCTACTTTCCCATCTCAGGGCTGTAATGTCTTGTTTGAACCTGTGCTGATCTTGTGGATGCAGTTGAAGTCTCTCTGAGTTCATATGAGTATCTGTTCTATTGTATCTGGAAGACTGTTTCCTCAGAGTCATCCATCATCTCTGGCTCTTTTTTTTTTTCTTACGGTTCAGACTTTATTGGTTCAACAATGAACAGCAAAGAAAACGTTAACTATCACTCCAGGGGCATCATGTAGATGTGAAGGTCACCCTTTTTTGCCATCTCTGGCTCTTAAAATCAATCTTTCTCCACCCTGTATCCCATAGATTGCTGAGCCCTGAAGAAGAGTGTTTGATAAAGAAAAGACATCCACTGAAGAAAGAGTATACTAAAGTCTCTCACACTTTTGCACATTGTTCAGTTGTATGTCTCTGTGATATTTACTGCAGGAAGATGACGACGGCTGTGCCACCAGTGTGTGAATATTGGGCGTAGGTCTGTGGGATTGAAAGAAAACACATACACGGGTCGCCCGTTTTCAGAGAGTGCCACCAAGGCTTTACTAAGATCTCCTTATATACCGAAGGCAAAAGCCGTGGAAAAACAACAAGGCAGGTGAAAATCCCCAACCAGGAAAACAGGGAAAGTCTGTGTGGTGGAATGTCCAGGGCCCAATCACTGGCATAAACAACTTCTTAACAACAACACGTTGGAAGGCTCGGTGCGGGTGTGGGGGAAGGGTGCCATGGAAAGTCCCTGGCCCAAATCAGGGGCCATGAGCAGCTGCCAAGGGTATAAACAACTTCTTGCTATAGTAGTAGGGGAAGGGAAACACTCCACGGTAGGGTCCAACAGGAGGAGTGTTCACTGATGAGGACCAAGTTCTGCACTGATCTATGGGTTTAGGGAAATGTCATTAGGAGACATTTCATTGCTATGTTCCTTTAGTAGAATAATAGTAGGTTTTACCCTAGACCTATGACTATCTAGTTCTAGGATCATGACCACTTTAGCAGTGTCAGACATAAGTTCCATCTCATGAATATGCTTTAAATCCAATTAAGAAGTGGCTGGTTAGTCACATAACATTTTGTACTAGTATTTGCACCAGTGTATCATACAGGCAAGTCCCTGCTGTAGGTCTCAGTTTTTGTAGCTGGGTGAAATTGCTAATTTCTTTTATCCTCTACTAGCATGCAGTGTTCCTTCCTAAAACCATGAATGCTAGTCAAATGCACCTAATAGACATCTATAGAACATCCCACCCAAACAGAACAAATGTTTCCTTCTCAGAAGTCAGTCGAACTTTCTGCAAAATCAATTGAGTATTAGGATACAAACAAGTCTCCACAGACATTTGAAAATCGAAATAGCTCATTGCATTCTATCTCATCACCATGGATTGAAGTTGGATATCAATAACAATAGAAGCAGCAGAAAGTTTATAAACTCATGGAACTGAACAACCCACTACTGAAGGAGAGTTGGGTAAAAACAGAAATCAAAAAGGAAATTAGAATTAAATGAAGATTAAAGACTCACTCTACCCAAACCTAGATGATAAAATGAAAGCATCTCTAAGAGGCAAGTTCATAGCAGTAAATGCCTACATACAAAATTTGGAGAGATCTCATATTGTTACTTTGGTGGAGTGAGGGAGACTTGCGAGGGAGAGAGGAGGGGGAAGAAATAAGGTGGTTAGTATCAGGTACTGAAGAGGACAGAAGAGAGGTACAAAGGGTCAGGAAATCGAATAAAAATATGTTGGAGGGGGGATGAGGAGCTGGGATAGAAAATGGAGGGTCCCAGACACCGAGAGGCTCTCAGGACCTAACAGGGATGATTTTAGCAAGGGAGAGGCCGTAGAGACCACTTCTGGTAGACAGGCATTGCCCCCGGTTGAGGGATGGGGACACACACCCATCTTAAAATTTTTAACCCAGAAATGTTCCTGTCCAAAGGAAGAATAGGGACAAAAAAAATGGAGCAGAGCTTGAAGGAAGGACCATCCGGGGACTACCCCACCTGGGATCCACCCTGCTTATAGACACCATACCCAACACTGTTGCTGTTGCCAAGCGATGCTTGCTGACAAGAACTTAGTGTGTCTGTTCCTTGGGAGGTTCTGTCAGCCACTGATCAATGCTGAAGTGGATGCTTGAAGCCAACCATCAGATTGAGCACAGGGATTCTGGTGGGGAAGCTGGCAGAGGGACCCTGGTGGGGGAGCTGGCAGAAGGACTGGTGGAGATGAGGCGGATTGCAACTCGATAGGAAGAACAACATCAGCTGGCTGGACCACCCAGTGCTCCCAGTGACTAGACCACCAGCCAAGGAGTGTACAGGGAGGGATCCATGGCTCCAGATACATAGGTAGCAAAGGATGGCATTGTCTGACATCAATGGAAAGGTCAGCCGTTGGTCCTGTGGAGGTTTGATGCCTGAGGTAGGGGGATGCTGGAGGGGTGGGACAGGTGAGGATGGGTGGGTGAAGGAGCACCCTCACAGAGGCAAAAGGGAGAGAAGAGAGGAAGGTTGTGTGATGGGGGGGCTTATCCTCATGCCTCTTCCTGTGATGTTGTATTCTACAAATGCCATTGCTTTTCCTGACTTTCTGAACTTTTCCTCCTACTGGTCTATGTGGGAACTGAAGTAATATGTGTGTATCTCCATTCTCTGTTGTTTTTTTAATTGGCCCTCCTCTATAGACATTTCTCACCAAAATTAGCATCTTAGAACAGTCAAATCCCAACACCAAAACACAACATTCAAAAGGAGCTCCTCTGTAACACACTTGGTGGATCATTGGGATATTTAGATATAGTGAGAAAATAATTCTTTCTTATATTAACTGAGTGGATGCCTTTCTTAGACAAATCAGATGATCATATTTAATTTAAAGTTTCCTGTCAACAGCCACAGGTGCATTTAGATCTTTTAAGTTAAAGTATGTGTCTTTCTTTTCATTATGTTTTAAAGACAAGCAGATCTTGTTTTGTTCAAGGAGGTCTAAAACATATCAAAGCAAAACTTGCATACAATAATCTCACTAATTCACCATCATAATTTACAGCCAAGCACCCACCCTAATACCAGATAGATATTTATGCTCATTCTATACATTTGCTGCAGTAGTGTAGTGATTTTCTATCTGTTTCATGGACTCCCATTTTTTTCTTGCTATAATATGTCTTATATGGCAACATGTTAGTATGTCTAAAATTTGCTTTAAAACCCTCTAACTTTTCAGGTTTTAAACTGTATATCAGAACTCCTTTTTGTAAACAAAAAACAACAAAAACAAATATATAGAGAGAGAAAGACAGAGACAGAGAAAGACAGAGAGAAAGATAGGAGACCATGAATCTGAAAGAGATCAAGGAAGTATATATAGAAGAGTTTAGAAAAAGGAAGGGTGAAATGTTGAAATTGTATTCTAATTTCAAAATCTAAAGCAAATAAATTTTAAAAAGAACTATCATGGAGTAGCTCCTAGTTTAGAATACATACTGGTCTAAATAATAGAACATCCGTGCTCCCTGGTTCAGTTCTTTATTCACAGATGAGGCTCAGAAACCAACATTTGGGTGTATTATTCATTGTGGGAAAGATGCAAACCCTAGGACTGTTTGCCCAGCATTACACAGCTATTTCTCTGCTTTCTGTAAAAGGAAGGATTAGTATTGAACGATGAACTATATGCTTTGGCCAAGCACACTACAACACCAGACTCATGTGTAGCACTCTCAGATGGCTTCTCTGTCTTCCTTTTGAACTTCTAGGACCTTCAGATCAATAATGCTGACCTGATTTGAGGCATAGCAAAACAAACAATAACAATGACACCCCACATCAACAACAACAATGAGAGTGAATATACAAATTTATTTGTTTATATCAAGGATAGAAATTTGTAGTAATTAATAAACAAGAAGAGAGCAGCTCCTATCTGGGTCAAATCTAATCCTTTCAGGAAGAACTGGATGTTGATAGGAGACTGTGTATAAGATAAGAATGAAATAATGACAGCAGATCTTAGAATAATAGAAGAGAATGTGACTCAAAATCAGCACGCACGCACACACACACACACACACACACACACACACACACACACACAGAGAGAGAGAGAGAGAGAGAGAGAGAGAGAGATCGAGTTTTTCACTCCCTTTTCTCTTTACCCTACTAGTACATCATAGATTATGAAACTCATGTGTTACCATCTCTCATGACAGGAGAAAAACAGATGAGGACACTTGTTTGTATTATTTCTAAGCCCCAAATGGAGAAGCAGCAACTAGACCTCCTATAAAGAAGCTTGTTAGGAATGGAAATACTGGCAGCATACCACCTGATTCTGCTGTACTGTTTGCCCATGTCCTCTTTCTTGACCTATTTATAGCATGCACTGTTTTACCCACTCTGCACTCTCATTCCTCCACAGATGTGCCTTCTTCTGCCTACAATTCAAAACTCATCCTCTCCTCTCAGTTCCAGATCAAGCCCTCTAGTATCTCTCAGATAAAAAAAGCTACCAGTGAACACTTTCTTCCCCATTCCCATCTTCTAGCACCTTGCCATCTGGACTCTCACTGGGCTATATAATAGTGTGCTATGATTTCCTGCTCTGGCTTAACAGAGTCTGAGCCTTATGATCTTTGTTTTCCCCACATTTTCAAAGTGTTATGGTGTCTTTTACTGAACTAAAGAGAGTTAAAATAATTGAAACAATCACTAAGTCCGTTAGAAGACATCCACATAGTACCTATGCTATCAGCTTCTGACTAAATAAGTAATCTCAGGGGCGAAATCTAGGTACTGTGTTTAACACTTGTCAATGGCTGGACAAATAGACAAAGTTTTCTAAATAAAAATCAAGCAACTATATAATTAATTAATGTACAAAATTATGATAAATTTTCATAAATTGATGGAAGATTAAAAGTACAGGCATTCACATTATTGATCAATAAGGCAGTTTTGATTCATTGGGCCAATACACTAACACATGCATTAGTCAGGAAAGGAATAGTTGCCCAGCTCCCATCTTCCTATAATAAGAGCTAATATTTATTGACCCCTCAGAAGAGACTAGTCATCATGCTAAACATTTTGCATATATTACCTCACCCAGTATTCACTATAAACAGGATTGTATTTGCAATTATAAGCTTTATTTGAAGAAGATTGAGGCTGAAAGTGGTATGATTCATGCAGCTAAAGAGAAAGAACGTTATTAAAGTATACAGCATACCCATGTATTTGAAAAATAATTATAGCATGCATCATACTGCAGGATAGGATACTGGGAAAAACATTAAAGTTAAAATGTAAATTAGTGATGAATTTTTCTATTCATATGCAAACATTTATATAATTTAGTATATAGTATATCCTTTTAGTATTTAGTATATCCTTTGAAATCTCTTAGTTCTAACAATTGTTCTTTCAGATATTTTATAGATTATTTTTAAAAGTATAATTAATAAATATAAAGTACTAATATGTGTGTGTGAGTGCGGACACACACACACACACATATATTTACTATATATAAAGCACTAAAAATACAGACATTAATCTTTCAGGAGGCACTTTCACTGGCCAATGTTAAAAGTCTGTCTCCTAATGTTTTAATAACAAATCTCATTTTCTTTTTAGTCAAGAGGCCAATTTAAAATCCTTTATAGCTGGTATACTATGATAACCTTCATGGAACAGACAGAACTTGTCTCTACATTTCCTCCCAGAGAAAACAGAATATGGTATTCCTACAAAACCATGAGCTTCAGCAGGTTTTTCTAAGCTAAAGAGGAAAGCATTATAGAAGCAAAGCATACTCTCATTTTCCACTAAAGAGCCCAGAATCAAAGACTATAATGTAAGCTCCATGTAAGAAGGCCAAGGAACAGCCCTGAAGGGAGGCGTGCCAGGCTACAGTTCCTCAGACTGTGTTCATGATGGGTGATGGGTAGTTAGTTTAGATGAAGGTGAATTCACTCAATCTCTGAATTCCTGGGATATTTCATAGTACATAGAAGAATGCAGCTTTCCATAGGTCCACACGAGAGAACCTAACACAAAAGCTAACTGCATTCCTGCTGCTGTGAAACCTGAATCCAAGGTTAAACCCTTTCTTGCAGAAACTGGAATGCATTCTTATGTGAGCTTCACCTCATGTCCTGAAGCTCAGACCTTTCACCAATCGTGCCAGCAACACATCTAATAAAGCCAATTAAGGAAACTGCTCAAGTGTACTCTATTTTACAGAAAATTTTAGATAACTCTGTGTGAATAACTATTTGATGATGAGTCCATTAGCACAGTATGAAGGTTTTATCTGTTGGCAACATGTTAATTTCAACATAATTTGAAACACCAAATTTACTTTTAAAAAATACAAGAAATTAAAGTATTTTTCTACATATTGTTTTATTATTTATAAATTGGCCATTCAAAATGGCTCTCATTTTTTGAGATACATTATGGTAACTCAGTATATACATACAGGGCAAAATAATCCTGTCAGAGTAGAAGGACATTCTGTCCGTTCAGCTATTATATTCTCTATTGAGAATGACTAATTATTTACACTAATTACAGACACTACATTTGCATTGTGGTTATTAGATGTGGGTGCAGCATCCTAATTCATGCTTTGAGTAAAGTCATTGTCGATTCCCTGAAGCATCCTTTTGAAAGTCTTTTTGACAAAGGGCAGTGACTGTCATGTGTCATCTAATTTCTGAGACTACCCTCTTCCTCTACCCATGATCAGAGGCCTTTCTTCTCTGCCTCTCACTTGTCAGTTCACTCTCATTTGGTAGTTCACTTTACTCACATGCATAAGCTAACTATTTCAAAGTCATCATTTTCTTAAAAAAAATATGCCATATTCCCACTTCAAATCCTACTTTGATTATCAACAACAAAACGCACAATACCCAGTCAACTCCACCATCCTTGAGTTCTTTTGTGTGTGTGTGTGTGTGTGTGTGTGTGTGTGTGTGCCAATTTAAATAGTTTTATTATTCCATGTTGCTTGTTTTTGGTCCCAATGCTATACTCTCTACTTGGACTGACTTAATCCACCTCTTCAATGGTGGGGCCTGAAGAAGCACCACCAGATGGAGGAGCTCCTCCTCCAGGCATGTCACCCGCACTGTGGTACAGCTTGGTGATGATAGGGTTGCAGACCTTTTCCAGTTCTTTCTGCTGATGCTCAAATTCTTCCTTCTCTGCAGTCTGGTTCTTATCCAGCCAGCTGATGATTTTGTTGCACTTGTCAAGAATCTTCTGTTTGTCTTCATCATTAATCTTGCCTTGAAGTTTCTCATCTTCAACAGTTGCTTTCAGGTTGAAGAGAAAGACTCCAGTGAGTTCTTGGAGGAAACCTTACTTCTCTGCTTCTCATCCTCAGTTTTGTACTTTTCAGCTTCTTGGACCATGCGCTCAATATCCTCCTTACTCAAGAGAACCTTGTCATTGGTGATCCCGTTCTCCTTTCCTGTGTTCTTATTTACAGCAGACACATTGAAGATGCTATTAGCATCAACGCCAAAAGTAACCTCAATCTGAGGAACCCTTCGGGGTGCTGGAGGTGCCTGTGAGCTCAAACTTCCCAAGCAGGTTGTAGTCCTTGCTCATGGCCCTTTACCCTTCATACACCTAGCTGGTTGTCAGAGTAGGTGGTGAAAGTCTGGGTCTCCTTGGTGGGAATGGGGGTATTGAACTTAATTAGGACAGTCATGACTCTACCAGCAGTTTCAATCCCAAGGGAAAGAGGAGTGAGATCCAAGAGTAGCAAATCCTGAACATTCTCAGACTTGTCTCCAGATAGAATGGCTGCCTGGACAGCTGCACCATAGGCAACAGCTTCACTGGGGTTAATGTTCTTATTCTGTTCTTTTCCATTGAAGAAGTCTTGCAGAAGTTTCTGGATCTTGGGGATTCTGGTAGAACCACCCACAAGAACAATATCATGGATCTGTGACTTGTCTAGTTTGGCATCTTGAAGGGCCTTCTCTACAGCGTCCAGTGTGCCACGGAACAGGTTAGCATTCAATTAATTCCTCAAATCAAGCACAGGTAACGGAGGTGTAGAAGTCAATTGCCTCACAGAGAGAATCAATCTCAATACTGGCCTGAGTGCTGGAGGAGAGGGTGCCCTTGGCCTGCTCACAGGCGGTGTGGAGACGCCTGACAGCTCTCTTGTTCTCACTGATGTCCTTCTTGTGCTTTCGCTTAAACTCAGCAATGAAATGGTTGACCATTCGGTTGTCAAAGTCTTCTCCACCTAAGTGGGTGTCTCCAGCTGTTGATTTGACTTCAAAAATTCCATCCTGGATAGTGAGGATTGACACATCAAAAGTGCCACCTCCCAAGTCAGAAATCAGCACATTCCTTTCAGCCCAGACCTCCTTATCCAAACCATGGGCAATAGCAGCAGCAGGTGGCTCATTGAAAATTCGAAGTACGTTGAGGCCAGCAATAGTTCCAGCATCGTTTGTTGCCTGCTGCTGAGAGTCACTGAAGTAAACTGGCACTGTGACCATGGCATTGGTAACAGTCTTTCCTAGGTAAGCTTCTGCAATTTCCTTCATCTTTGTCAGTACCATTGAGGACACTTCCTCTGGGTAGAAACTTTTTGTCTCTCCTTTGTATTCGACTTGGACCTTGGGCCTGCCTGCATCATTCACCACCATGAAGGGCCAGTGCTTCATGTCAGACTGAACAACAGCATCATCAAACCTGCGTCCCATCCGTCGTTTGGCATCAAAAACTGTATCAGCGGGGTTCGTGTAACCTGATTCTTGGCCGCATCCCCAATTAATTGTTCTGTGTCAGTAAAAGCAACATAGCTCGGCGTGTTTCGGTTACCCTGGTCATTGGCAATTATTTCCACCTTTCCGTGCTGGAAGAAACCCACACAGGAATAGATGGTGCCAAGATCAATGCCAACTGCAGGTCCCTTAGACATGGTTGCTTGCGTGTAGGCCTGGCTGTGCCGATGACGAGACCACACAGAGACCTGGCTCTGCTTTCATTGAGATCCATCCTTAAGTTCTTAACCTCAGGTTTCTTTTTCTTTCTTTTCTTTTTTTTTTTTTTTTTTTTTTGCATTTCTGAGAAAACTTTATTGGCCTTTGGATAAAGTTTCTAAACTAAGAGTCTGAGTCCCTCCTCCTAACTTCTGCACTTCCCCCCATTGTTTACATGGTCTTGAGAGAAAACCCTACACCCACTCTTTCTTGTCTTAACTCTTAAACATTCTTTCACAAAGTAGTTCTCACACTAAATCCACCCTCTATTATGCAGCCACAATGGCCTCTCTAAAGTAGCCTTTTAAAAGAAAATACATTGACAAAATTAAAGATCTATTTATCTCTAATTTTCCAATGTCTGTCTAATGCCTCAACAATAAAATACAAATTCCTTAAACTCATGTAATTTTCTTTCAAAACTTGATTTTTGTCTCTTTTTCAGAGTTATCATTTTATATTCCTGCCCAACTCCATGGGGGGAACAACTAAATAAATCATAATCACAGAAACAAGTCACAAAATCATTTTTTAGAATATGCAAATGCAACTTTTGTTTCGATGAAAGAACCACTTTACAAGGGTTGGGGATTTAGCTCAGTGGTAGAGCGTTTGCCTAGCAAGTGCAAGGCCCTGGGTTCGGTCCCCAGCTCAGAAAAGAAAGAAAGAAAGAAAGAAAGAACCACTTTACAATATAATTTTCCTCCTGGAAAACTCTACATTATTTTCGTAATGTATTATTACATATACTAAAGCTCATATAATATTTTCTATATGCAATAGTTCTTCAACTTATCGTATTCCATTATTTAATATTCCTGTCATACCTCACCTGTGACTCTTTGATTTTCCTTATGTTATAGTGGTCTTATTTATCATGTATGTCTGATTCTAGGAAAGTGGGTTGTGGTACTCTGTCCTCATATCCTAGCTCAGTACCGGTCATCAGAATTGTTCAAGAGAGACTTTGCAAATACTAACTTTTCAAGATTAGACAGCTGTGGTCTTTTGTTGCCCTATACTGTTAGAATATCCGAGGAAATCAGGTTTGCCTTGCAACCCACCACTGCCTGTACTATTACAGTTCTAGATTTTACGTTCTTCACTAACTGACATGAAGGGTATTCTTTTTTTCTCAAGAATTACATAACTACATCTTTAACATTTCTCTGTACAGTGAAATAGAGGTCCATGTATGAAGAACATCTCTTGGCTCTTCAAATATTTTTCCTAAAACCTTTATAACTTCTTTAAGTTTTCATTCACTTGGAAGTACTCAACCAAATTAGAGCTTTTTTAAAATCTCAGACTTACAGCAAGCATGAACAATTGATATTTGTGTCCTGATTTGGAAGGAGGTCATTCATCCAGTGTTCAAGTGAAGGTTTCGGTTATTATTACACACAATGAACTGAATGAGTTATGAAAGTCCACATGTTATCCTCCTTGTACCAGGAGAGCAATTCTTTCCTCAAGTAAGACCTAAGAAAACATCGGTTAGGGAAAAAGAGGTTCGGTATTAGCATACATTTTAAGGTTTTGGTCTCTCCCATACACAGAACGTGTGGTAGAATGAGTTCTACTCAGAATTATCTCTTACTTAGAAGTTGATTATTTATAAAACTAACTCTAAAACCTCCATAGATAAACACTTCATTTTCATGACTAGCTCTGCCTCCAAATCACAAACTAGTATATATAGAAACAATTTAAATCTGCCAGGTTTCTCTGTTCCCTATACATATTATAGACTTTATTAAATTCTGTTTTGTTTTGTTTTATTTCTATTTTTTGTGGGGGACATGTTCTCCCTATTATGTAACTCTGTTTACATATTACATGTACATTATATTAAGTATGGAATTCCCTATGTAGATTGTGCTGGCCTCAAACTCATGGACATCTATCTGCCATTGTCTCTCAAATGCTAAAATTAAAGTGTGTGTCCCCACATCAATCTAAGACTCAGTTGTGACTTAAGGTATTGGGTTATAACACTGAGAACTTTTGAGAAATCTCAGATAGATTTGAGAATTATCTGTGTTCTTTCACTTAAAAACCCAGTCTTTTAGGTTCAAATGACTTCAGAAACTGGAGGAAATATTACTGATGTCAAAATGTCTGTTGCTATTAGTTCGATTCTCTGAACGAAGTCTGGAAAACTACAGGGTTTCTTGGAAATGTTTCCAGTTCATGACCAGATGACAGTATTTTCAGATCTGATCAGTTTCCTTGGGTAAAACTTCTTTATTCATAGTCTCTTCAATATTTCAGAAAATTGTGCTTTCTTTAACTCCTTCAGAAAGGAAAGCTGACTAGTACATGATATGTAGATAAAGAATCCCTTGATAGCAAAGAGGTTAATAAAGCTGGAAATAAGAGAGGTTCTGTTCATAGAGTTTTTAATTGCACCCTAGGAAGTTAGACCTGGAAGAGACATAGATGTGCTGTCATGATTTAGGGGATGATTTGAGCTCCAGGCAAGAGAAAGGATGTGTGAATGGTGTGGCTTATTGAATCAGAGCATGATGCCTGTCCTGTCTGCCTTGCTTTGTGCTTTGTGCTGGCACCTTCCAGAGACATAACAGAGTGAGCAGTGACATCTGTTTGTGCTTGAGACTTTCAAATAGTAGTTTACATGGCCCTTCCTCAATCCATATTTTCATCACACTCAGATGAAGGAAATATAACTAAATTAAATATGACTTCTAATTTAAAATTTAACTGAGCATTCATTTCAATGTAGCAGAATGCTTTAATATCAACTCTAAAATTCTTTTTATCCATCTCTACTGCCCAGAAGACCACTCCTGAAAGGAAAGCGCGTGTTAGTGCTTGTTTCCCTGAGTAGAGAAATTAATCTTCACTGATTTTTTTAATTTTCTAGAATGAGAATTATGAAATTCAAATTAGAAGAAAAATAATTTTAAAGTGCGTATTTCATAGTATCCCATATTAGTTTCTCATTAGAGATTAAACAAATAACCAAACACAATCCAACAAACTAAACAATGCACTCACTCATTGTGTTAGAGGTCTGGTAATGCGAAGTCCAGAGTGTAGTGACAGGTCATAGCTTCTGCAAACTCAGAGGAAAACAGGGGCCCTTCCTATTTAATTTCTATAGGCAAATATCTAAATCTCTTCCTCCTACCCCACTTAATTTGACTCCTCTGTCTCCATATTAGGGGCCCTGGGAAGTGCCCTTATATAGTCTAAACTCTTCACAATGCAATGCTTAAGATTTTTAAATTGTATCTTACAAATTCTTTTTGCCACACAAAGCAATAGTTTCATAGACTGTAGAGATGAGAATGTAGGCATCTTTAGGGACATTACACAGATAGGGAACCTCTGATTTCTTCCAGACACCCACACTCTCTCCTTCATCTATGGCCACTCCTTGCTCACATGTATTTTTGTTTTGTATCTTCATAAGATGTACGAATACTATTCTCAGCATCATAGCAGCCAATATCTTTGATGCTTCCTCTCTGAACTTCAAGCATTATTGATTTTTATATTTTCCTTCTGTCCTATACTTCTTTTTTTATTCAGTTACCAAATATAGATTAAGCAGCTGTTTGGTCCTGGACATTGTTTGAATCATAAAGATAGAGTAGAAAACACAAGAAAACACAACTTCAGGAGATTTCACAGTGTGTGTGTGTGTGTGTGTGTGTGTGTGTGTGTGTGTGTGTGTGTAGGGGGCACTAAGATAAAGATGGAGATATTTAATTACTAATATTTAAGTAAAACCTTTAGGGGTTTACTTAGTGTAAGGAACAAACTGTTCGGAATGCAAAGACTGTAACAGATGACAAGTGGATCAGTGAGGTTATGAAGCTCCCTCTAAGAGGTGAGGGTGTGGCTGAGACAGAGAATAGAAGAAAATGTTGGGAAAAAATCATGTCGCTAGGATCACAGATTATATGGAGTCACTTACACATACAGGAGAGCTATGGATATACCAGATCTGGCAGAGTCACTGGGGACATGGGGTTGGGGATATCACAGCCATTTTAAGGATGGAGCTAGGGTTCTATCATTTTGAATATTAAGATGATGAATTATAAAAATCAGCTGCCTTTTAATAGACAGAAATATCTGTAATACCTCACCTTGCATGGCTTTGGTTCCTTTGATACTGCAAGTATTTGTGCAGTATTTAACATTATTGTCATGGTTTACTTAGGCTGTATCTTCCTACGTGTGTATAAATATATCTGTGTATGTGTTGTATGTGTTGCTATGTATTTGCAAGTGTATCTGTGTATATGCCTGATTTATGTGTATATTTATACAAGTGTATATGTGTGTGTTTATAATATATATACATATATATATATATATCCTAAACGTGGGCCCACTGTAGTCCATTTTAGGAATAATCAAAGCATCCAATAGAATACTGAAAAACAATTACAAGTTTACTCTGGCCCTCTATGCCTGCATCATTATCATGTCTGAAACAGGGCTTGTGTCCTAATGGAGGAACTTGTGCAGCCGCTGTTGATACTCAGACTAGGCTGTGTAGTCCACAGCAAAACATCTCATTGCTGGAAACCTGGCTAACACTGCTGACCTCAATATGGCTTGGCATCTATTCAATACCCGGGAAAACATTATAGATCATTCTTATTTGATCATAGTCAGGCAGCTCAGCCTTGTTTTATAATGGTCATAAGTAAAACAAAATAACCAATTTTGCCCGAATGAAATAAAATCAATAATTCTACTTTGTAATGTACGTCTTAGGAGGAAAATTCAAAATTTCATCTCTGTAAAGGTCAGGTGCAAATCACTCTGAGACACATTATTTTTTTCCAAATCAGAGTAAAATGGACCAAAGTTGTGCTCCAGATTTTGCATGTGTTTAAAATGCTCAAAGGATTCATCTTAAGGCAATTTTACAGATGATTTCCGTGGTTATATATTCTCATGCTCCTTAGAACAACACGATATAATTCTTTTTTGTGACCAAGCATAACATAAAATGAGATTTATCTGTGTGCCCGCAGTATCTATTAGGCACTATGGAGATGGAGGTTAGACGAGCTACCTGCTTCTGCAGCAGCAGGACATAATCAGTGAGAGCGTTTCTGATACCAAGGATAAACACAGCATCGCATCAATGCTGTTAAAGCCGTCACTGATGGGGTGACTCTCTCGAAACCTCCAAGCTCATGGCGATACTTATCACAGAAAATGAAAATATTTCTCTTGTAAGTATTTGTAAATTCTTTTATAAAGGACAATATGAACAACATAACTATAATTGAGTACTGAGCTTTATCAAGTAACAAGTAGAAATACTAGCCATGAATTTTAAAACTTTGAAGCATATTTTTACCTTTGATGATCTGGTTTTTAAAATTTAAATGCATTTTCACATATCCTCGTGTTTTTATTTTAACCAACATGATACTTTTATGGATTATTTAGAAATTTCATATAATATACCCACTCACACTCACTTCCCAGTCCCCTCGCCTCTTCTTTGTGATTTCCCCCTTGAAAACAAATGTCCAGTTTGTGGGGCTCATATACTCACTAAATCATGGTCAAACTCCCGGTGACCAGCCTCTTGAAGAAAACTAAGTTATTCCTTATCTTCACTCCTGCCAGAAGCCATCAATTGTGGAGAGCATCCTGATTATAATTTTTAAGAATTCTCTTTGACAGCTTCCTATCTGGGGTGTTATATTTTGGGGATAGGAGTAAGAGTAGGGGCTGCCACAGGAGTCTTCTACATCTTTCTCTCTTCATGTTTTTAAGCAATTAGAAATTTAAAGGCTAGTTTATAGATTGTATCATAATAAAAATGTTGTAAGTCAATCATAATTTAAGTTATCTAGTTATGATCAGTTTTTCAGAGATTTTATTTTTGTCTTTCTTTTTTTCCATTGGAGTAAAAGGAAGGTGAATACAGGAGGAACCCAGCACAATGTATCCTCACAGACACATCCTCTGAGATCAGTTTCCTCTAGGAAGACCCTACCTCCTGTACAGCTCACCCTTACAAATAGTATCATCATGTTAGAAATCCTTCAAAGAGTGATCAAACAGAGCCCTATTCATCTCTTAGAAATTCACCTCAGACACACTGAGTGGTGAGTTTCTCCTATCCCTACATGCTTCTTTTTAAAAAAAATATTAGTATAATTGCAATATCTCTCGCTTCACTTTTCTTCCTTCAAACACTTCCATATACCCCTCTACACTCCCCTTCATATTTATGGCATCTTTTTTTCATTAACTGTTGTTTCATGTACGTATATGTATGGGTATGGGTATCTATATGTGTATACAGATATATTTCTAAATATAACCCATTGATTCCATATGTGTGTGTGTTTTCCGGACTGGGCATTTCACACTGCACAGCCAATTGGTGTGCGCTTCTCTGAGCTTGACCACCTCTCATGCTCCCAGTTTCCCTCATTTGCCTGAGTTTGAGGACTCACAGGCTTTCCTCCACTTACTTTGACATGTTTAGGTACCATAAGAGTTAAGCCTCAGGGAGGGGTTTTGGGCCAGCTCCATCTCAGAGCTCTCTGGGCTGTTTCTGAAGTGCTTAGTGTCTTCAGAATAGAGACTCATGTCTACCTCTGAGAGATAAGCAAAGGCATCTACAATGGGCATTATATTTGGGGAATCTCTAAGATGGCCCCTGCCAACAACTCAGAAAAGATGGCTTCTCATGTCAAGTATTAGGGTTTTGTTAGGTGGTCTCTGGGTCTTGGAAGGAGCTCTGTCATTCCAGATTTAAAAAAAATGCTCATCAAAACAGTATTGTGCATTTACATACTGAATAGAAGCACTATGAGAATATTTTATGTAAATAATTAATACTACCATTCTTTGTAGATTTTTCATATACCCACGTTGCTATTTACCCATCTTCATCTTTCCACTGTAGTTATCACTACTCCTAAAGACCCCTTCATTTCAGGTTTGCACTTCAGATCATTTGTGTCTTGTCATTCAACTGTACCCCTTCCTCACCTTCTTTACTTTCTTAACTTTTCATGAGGAACACTCCCTTTTCCATTTCTCTGATAAGATTATGTGTACCTTGCTATTCCCACATACACATCTGTATTGCTCCCTAACTCCCCATCTACTGGCATGGTCCCATTTTCCTTTCCTGGATTCTGTAGTTAGTATACAGTCATATGTGAAGGTGGAGCGAGAGCCTCTGGTAAGAAAGAATAGGCGAAGTTTGTCTTTCTTGGTCTGGGTTACCTTGCTAAATATGATCTTTTCTAGATTCATATATTTACTTGAAAAGTTCCTTATTTTATTTTAGTTTATGGCTGAATAGCACTTAATGTATATGGACCTCATTTCATTATCCATTAATCAGTTGTTTAAGTTGTTTCCATTTACTAACTGTTGTGAATAGAGAAGCCATGAACATGAGTGGGCATGTGTCTGTGCAGTGTGATGTCGAGTCCTTTAACTAAATGCCAAAGAGTGATGGATAGATTTTGGTTGTATGGTAGCTTTATTTGTGACTTTCTGATAGTCCTCCACCCTGATTTTTGCAGTATGGAGACCAGTTTGCAATCCTGTTAATGGATTCCTTTTCCTCACATCTTCTCCAGCAATTGTGGTCAGGTGTTTCACTGATCTTAGCCATTCTGACTACAGTATTGATAACTGTCAAGTTGGTTTTATTTACATTTCCCTAATTGCTAGGAGTGATGAATGTTTTATGAGACATTTCTAGGCCATTTTTTTTATTTACTTGAGTATTTCTTATTTACATTTCGAATGTTATTCCCTATCCAAGTTTCCAGGCCAACATCCCCTTAACCCCTCACCCCTCTTCTTTATGGGTGTTCCCCTCCCCATCCTCCCCCCATTACCTCCCTCCCCCACAACAATCACGTTCACTGGGGTTCAGTCTTAGCAGGACCAAGGGCTTCCCCTTCTACTGGTGGTGGTCTTACCAGGCTATTCATTGCTACCTATGAGGTTAGAGTCCAGGATCAGTCCATGTATATAGTTTTGGGTAGTGGCTTAGTCCCTGGAAGATCTGGTTGCTTGGCATTGTTGTTCATATGGGGTCTCGAGCCTCTTCAAGCTCTTACAGTCCTTTCTCTGATTCCTTCAATGGGGGTCCTGATTTCAGTTCAGTGGTTTGCTGCTGGCATTCGCCTCTGTATTTGCTGTGTTCTGGCTGTGTCTCTCAGGAGAGATCTACATCCGGTTCCTGTCGGCCTGCAGTTCTTTGCTTCATCCATCTTGTCTAATTGGGTGGCTGTATATGTATGGGCCACATGTGGGGCAGGCTCTGAATAGGTGTTCCTTCTGTCTAGGCCATTTTTTTTGAGAACTCTTAATTCAGGTCTCAGACCTATGTTTTGAATGGATCATTTGTTTTGTTTTTTGACTCTTTATATATTCTGTCAGATTTATGACTGGCAAAAGTTTTCTCCTGTGCTGTAGACTTATTTTCCATCTGGTCAATTGTTTCTTTAACTGTGCTGAAATATTTTAGTTTCATGGAATTCCATGTGTCAGTTGATGGTCTAAATTTTGGAGTAGTTGAAATCCTATTTAGGAAGTCCTTTCCTAAAACTATACTACATAGGGCACTATGTTCTCTTTGAGAATTTTCAGTGCTTCGTGTTTCATTTCTAGGTCTTTGATCCATTTGGAGTTACTTCTTTGTGCAAGGTAATAGGCCCAGCTTTAATTTTATTCTTTGGCATGTGGACATCCAGTTTTCCTGGCAGTATTGGTTAAATATGCTCTTTTGTTAAGCACATGCTTTTGATATCTGTCAAATGTCAAGGGGCTGAATTTACATGTGCTTATTTTGGGTTCTTTGTTTTTATTCATTGGCCTTTATGTCTGTTATTTTGGCAATGCCATATTGCTTGTAGCACACTGACATTGTCTTATGTTAAGGTCTGAGGTAGAGGTCCTTCCAACATTGTTATTTTGATCTTTATTTTTTTGGCCATGCAGGAACTTTTATGGTTCTATATGAATTTTAGGACAGTTTCTTTTTTTTTCTATTTCTGCAACAAATGTCATGAGATTTTGTTCAGGATTGCACTGAGTATGTAAATAGCCACTAGGCTAGACAGTGGAGGAGGACTTGGGAAGACTAAGCATACTCAGAGTAGGAGGTTGTAGGGTACAGAGAGAATAAGGGTCCTGAAGGAATCTGACAAGTTGAGGTGTTGAAACTAGGGCAGGGCATTGAATGTGGGACACTTTTGAAGCCTAGAGGTCAGCTGCTTCTCAGGCTCTGGTGGCAATACTAGACCAATACTAGGCAATATTAGGGACCCCAAGCTACATAGGATGGGTTCCATAAAGAAAAGAGTCAGGTAGTAGGGTTCCCCACCAGGCTAGACCACAGAAAGGAAGTAGGAAGTCAAGTCATATAGAGTTGGCCCCTACAGGCTTCTTACAACAATCAATTTGGCAATAGAAAATTAACAGTGCAAGCTTAATTAATTTATGTTTCTTGCTTATTGACTACATGAAAAAAGTATTAGGGGCTTCCTGGTTGCTGCCGCCGCAGAGAGCCCTTGGGCAGCACCCCGCGAGCAAACTTGAGCCTCGGGACCACAGGTAAGACCAACTTGTCTGCTGCAAGAGAGCTGCCTGGTGAGATCGGGACACACAGAGGCAGAGTTCATCTAAGACCGGGCACGTCCTGTGTTTGCCGGAGGTCCCACGCCCGCGGATCCCAGCCGGCAGCAGCTCTCTGCTCCCAGACCCCTTGGGAAAGAGGCCTCACCACCTGGTCAGGTGGGCACTCCTGAGGCTGCAGAGCAGAAGACACCACCAACACTGCCCACCCCTGCCCACATCCCTGGCCCAAGAGGAAACTGTATAAGGCCTCTGGGCTCCCGTGGGGGAGGGCCCAGGAGCGGCAGGACCCCTGCCTGAGACACCTCCGGAACCTGAGGGAAACAGACCGGATAAACAGTTCTCTGCACACAAATATCGTGGGAGGGAGAGCTGAACCTTCAGAGAGGCAGACAAGCCTGGGAAACCAGAAGAGACTGCTCTCTGTACATACATCTCGGACGCCAGAGGAAAACACCAAAGGCCATCTGGAACCCTGGTGCACTGAAGCTCCCGGAAGGGGCGGCACAGGTCTTCCTGGTTGCTGCCGCCGCAGAGAGCCCTTGGGCAGCACCCCGCGAGCAAACTTGAGCCTCGGGACCACAGGTAAGACCAACTTTTCTGCTGCAAGAAAGCTGCCTGGTGAACTCAAGACACAGGCCCACAGGAACAGCTGAAGACCTGTAGAGAGGAAAAACTACACGCCCGAAAGCAGAACACTCTGTCCCCATAACTGACTGAAAGAGAGGAAAACAGGTCTACAGCACTCCTGACACACAGGCTTATAACCAGTCTAGCCACTGTCAGAAATAGCAGAACAAAGTAACACTAGAGATAATCTGATGGCGAGAGGCAAGCACAGGAATCCAAGCAACAGAAACCAAGACTACATGCCATCATCGGAGCCCAATTCTCCCACCAAAACAAACATGGAATATCCAAACACACCAGAAAAGCAAGATCTAGTTTCAAAATCATATTTGATCATGATGCTGGAGGACTTCAAGAAAGACATGAACTCACTTAGGGAAACACAGGAAAACATTAATAAACAAGTAGAAGCCTACAGAGAGGAATCGCAAAAATCCCTGAAAGAATTCCAGGAAAACACAATCAAACAGTTGAAGGAATTAAAAATGGAAATAGAAGCAATCAAGAAAGAACACATGGAAACAACCCTGGATATAGAAAACCAAAGGAAGAGACAAGGAGCTGTAGATACAAGCCTCACCAACAGAATTCAAGAGATGGAAGAGAGAATCTCAGGAGCAGAAGATTCCATAGAAATCATTGACTTAACTGTCAAAGATAATGTAAAGCGGAAAAAGCTACTGGTCCAAAACATACAGGAAATCCAGGACTCAATGAGAAGATCAAACCTAAGGATAATAGGTATAGAAGAGAGTGAAGACTCCCAGCTCAAAGGACCAGTAAATATCTTCAACAAAATCATAGAAGAAAATTTCCCTAACCTAAAAAAAGAGATACCCATAGGCATACAAGATGCCTACAGAACTCCAAATAGATTGGACCAGAAAAGAAACACCTCCCGTCACATAATAGTCAAAACACCAAATGCACAAAATAAAGAAAGAATATTAAAAGCAGTAAGGGAAAAAGGTCAAGTAACATATAAAGGCAGACCTATCAGAATCACACCAGACTTCTCGCCAGAAATTATGAAGGCCAGAAGATCCTGGACTGATGTCATACAGACCCTAAGAGAACACAAATGCCAGCCCAGGTTACTGTATCCAGCAAAACTCTCAATTAACATAGATGGAGAAACCAAGATATTCCATGACAAAACCAAATTTACACAATATCTTTCTACAAGTCCAGCACTACAAAGGATAATAAATGGTAAAGCCCAACATAAGGAGGCAAGCTATACCCTAGAAGAAGCAAGAAACTAATCGTCTTGGCAACAAAACAAAGAGAATGAAAGCACACAAACATAACCTCACATCCAAATATCAATATAACGGGAAGCAATAATCACTATTCCTTAATATCTCTCAACATCAATGGCCTCAACTCCCCAATAAAAAGAAATAGATTAACAAACTGGATACGCAACGAGGACCCTGCATTCTGCTGCCTACAGGAAACACACCTCAGAGACAAAGACAGACACTACCTCAGAGTGAAAGGCTGGAAAACAACTTTCCAAGCAAATGGTCAGAAGAAGCAAGCTGGAGTAGCCATTCTAATATCAAATAAAATCAATTTTCAACTAAAAGTCATCAAAAAAGATAAGGAAGGACACTTCATATTCATCAAAGGAAAAATCCACCAAGATGAACTCTCAATCCTAAATATCTATGCCCCAAATACAAGGGCACCTACATATGTAAAAGAAACCTTACTAAAGCTCAAAACACACATTGCACCTCACACAATAATAGTGGGAGATTTCAACACCCCACTCTCATCAATGGACAGATCATGGAAACAGAAATTAAACAGTGATGTAGACAGACTAAGAGAAGTCATGAGCCAAATGGACCTAACGGATATTTATAGAACATTCTATCCTAAAGCAAAAGGATATACATTCTTCTCAGCTCCTCATGGTACTTTCTCCAAAATTGACCATATAATTGGTCAAAAAACGGGCCTCAACAGGTACAGAAAGATAGAAATAATCCCATGCGTGCTATCAGACCACCACGGCCTAAAACTGGTCTTCAATAACAATCACGGAGAATGTCCACATATACTTGGAAATTGAACAATGCTCTACTCAATGATAACCTGGTCAAGGAAGCAATAAAGAAAGAAATTAAAAACTTTTTAGAAGTTAATGAAAATGAAGGTACAACATACCCAATCTTATGGGACACAATGAAAGCTGTGCTAAGAGGAAAACTCATAGCTCTGAGTGCCTGCAGAAAGAAACAGGAAAGAGCATATGTCAGCAGCTTGACAGCACACCTAAAAGCTCTAGAACAAAAAGAAGCAAATACACCCAGGAGGAGTAGAAGGGAGGAAATAATCAAACTCAGAGCTGAAATCAACCAAGTAGAAACAAAAAGGACCATAGAAAGAATCAACAGAACCAAAAGTTGGTTCTTTGAGAAAATCAACAAGATAGATAAACCCTTAGCCAGACTAACGAGAGGACACAGAGAGTGCATCCAAATTAACAAATTCAGAAATGAAAAGGGAGACATAACTACAGATTCAGAGGAAATTCAAAAAATCATCAGATCTTACTATAAAAACCTATATTCAACAAAACTTGAAAATCTTCAGGAAATGGACAATTTCCTAGACAGATACCAGGTACCGAAGTTAAATCAGGAACAGATAAACCAGTTAAACAACCCCATAACTCCTAAGGAAATAGAAGCAGTCATTAAAGGTCTCCCAACCAAAAAGAGCCCAGGTCCAGACGGGTTTAGTGCAGAATTCTATCAAACCTTCATAGAAGACCTCATACCAATATTATCCAAACTATTCCACAAAATTGAAACAGATGGATCACCACCGAATACCTTCTACGAAGCCACAAATACTCTTATACCTAAACCACACAAAGACACAACAAAGAAAGAGAACTTCAGACCAATTTCCCTTATGAATATCGACACAAAAATACTCAACAAAATTCTGGCAAACCGAATCCAAGAGCACATCAAAACAATCATCCACCATGACCAAGTAGGCTTCATCCCAGGCATGCAGGGATGGTTTAATATACGGAAAACCATCAATGTGATCCATTATATAAACAAACTGAAAGAACAAAACCACTTGATCATTTCATTAGATGCTGAGAAAGTATTTGACAAAATTCAACACCCGTTCATGATAAAAGTCCTGTAAAGAATAGGAATTCAAGGCCCATACCTGAACATGGTAAAAGCCATATACAGCAAACAGTTGCTAACATTAAGCTAAATGGAGAGAAACTTGAAGCAATCCCACTAAAATCAGGGACTAGACAAGGCTGCCCACTCTCTCCCTACTTATTCAATATAGTTCTTGAAGTTCTAGCCAGAGCAATCAGACAACAAAAGGATGTCAAGGGGATACAGATCGGAAAAGAAGAAGTCAAAATATCACTATTTGCAGATGATATGATAGTATATTTAAGTGATCCCAAAAGTTCCACCAGAGAACTACTAAAGCTGATAAACAACTTCAGCAAAGTAGCTGGGTATAAAATTAACTCAAATAAATCAGTTGCCTTCCTCTATACAAAAGAGAAACAAGCCTAGAAAGAAATTAGGGAAGGACACCCTTCATAATAGACCCAAATAATATAAAGTACCTCGGAGTGACTTTAACAAAGCAAGTAAAAGATCTGTACAATAAGAACTTCAAGACACTGAAGAAGGAAATTGAAGAAGACCTCAGAAGATGGAAAGATCTCCCATGCTCATGGATTGGCAGGATTAATATAGTAAAAATGGCCATTTTACCAAAAGCCATCTACAGATTAAATGCAATCCCCATCAAAATACCAATCCAATTCTTCAAAGAGTTAGACAGAACAATTTGCAAATTCATCTGGAATAACAAAAAACCCAGGATAGCTAAAGCTATCCTCAACAATGGAAGGACTTCAGGGGGAATCACTATCCCTGAACTCAAGCAGTATTACAGAGCAATAGTGATAAAAACTGCATGGTATTGGTACAGAGACAGACAGACCAATGGAATAGAATTGAAGACGCAGAAATGAACCCACACACATATGGTCACTTGATTTTTGACAAAGGAGCCAAAACCATCCAATGGAAAAAAGATAGCATTTTCAGCAAATGGTGCTGGTTCAACTGGAGGTCAACATGTAGAAGAATACAGATCGATCCATCCTTATCACCCTGTACAAAGCTTAAGTCCAAGTGGATCAAGGACCTCCACATCAAAGCAGACACACTCAAACTAATAGAAGAAAAACTAGGGAAGCATCTGGAACACATGGGCACTGGAAAAAATTTCCTGAACAAAACACCAATGGCTTACGCTCTAAGATCAAGAATTGACAAATGGGATCTCATAAAACTGCAAAAGCTTCTGTAAGGCAAAGGACACTGTGGTTAGGACAAAACGGTAACCAACAGATTGGGAAAAGATCTTTACCAATCCTACAACAGATAGAGGCCTTATATCCAAAATATACAAAGAACTCAAGAAGTTAGACCACAGGGAAACAAATAACCCTATTAAAAAATGGGGCTCAGAGCTAAACAAAGAATTCACAGCTGAGGAATGCCGAATGGCAGAGAAACACCTAAAGAAATGTTCAACATCTTTAGTCATAAGGTAAATGCAAATCAAAACAACCCTGAGATTTCACCTCACACCAGTGAGAATGGCTAAGATCAAAAACTCAGGGGACAACAGATGCTGGCGAGGATGTGGAGAAAGAGGAACACTCCTCCATTGTTGGTGGGATTGCAAACTGGTACAACCATTCTGGAAATCAGTCTGGAGGATCCTCAGAAAATTGGACATCGAACTGCCTGAGGATCCAGCTATACCTCTCTTGGGCATATACCCAAAAGATGCCCCAACATATAAAAAAGACACGTGCTCCACTATGTTCATTGCAGCCTTATTTATAATAGCCAGAAGCTGGAAAGAACCCAGATGCCCTTCAACAGAGGAATGGATACAGAAAATATGGTACATCTACACAATGGAATATTACTCAGCTATCAAAAACAACGACTTTATGAAATTCGTAGGCAAATGGCTGGAACTGGAAAATATCATCCTGAGTGAGCTAACCCAAACACAGAAAGACATACATGGTATGCACTCACTGATAAGTGGCTATTAGCCCAAATGCTTGAATTACCCTAGATGCCTAGAACAAATGAAACTCAAGACAGATGATCAAAATGTGAATGGTTCACTCCTTCTTTAAAAGGGGAACAAGACTACCCTTGGCAGGGAAGAGAGAGGCAAAGATTAAAACAGAGACTGAAGGAACACCCATTCAGAGCCTGCCCCACATATGGCCCATACATGTACTGCCACCCAATTAGACAAGATTGATGAAGCAAAGAAGTGCAGACCGACAGGAGCTGGATGTAGATCGCTCCTGAGAGACACAGCCAGAATACAGCAAATACAGAGGCGAATACCAGCAGCAAACCACTGAACTGAGAATAGGACCCCCGTTGAAGGAATCAGAGAAAGAACTGGAAGAGCTTGAAGGGGCTCGAGACCCCATATGTACAACAATGCCAAGCAACCAGAGCTTCCACGGACTAAGCCACTACCTAAAGACTATACATGGACTGACCCTGGACTCTACCTCATAGGTAGCAATGAATATCCTAGTAAGAGCACCAGTGGAAGGGGAAGCCCTGGGTCCTGCTAAGACTGAACCCCCAGTGAACTAGACTGTTGGGGGGAGGGCGACAATGGGGGGAGGGTGGGGAGGGGAACACCGATAAGAAAGGGGAGGGGGGAGGGGGATGTTTGCCCGGAAACTGGGAAAGGGAATAACACTCGAAATGTATATAAGAAATACTCAAGTTAATAAAAAAAAAGTATTAGGGGCTTAGTGCTTTAACCAAAAATGTTTTTTGAAAATAAACTATGAGTTCATGAGCTGAGGCTTCTCTACAGTTACTGTAGGTGTTCCTCTGTGGAGAGCGTTCCACTGTGGGTTCTCGGCATCTGTTGTGAGTGAACATTCATGAAGAATGCTCCTTCATAGAAGGTGCATCTGTGCTTCTTTCTGGAGGGTATGCCTCAGTGGGATTGCTCTATGGAAGTTAATGCCCTATGGGGGGTATTTCTCTGTGGAGTATGTTGCTTTTTGGAAGCTGTTGCTCTGTGAAAGGTGTTGTTTTGTAGAGGATATTACTCTGTGAAAGTTATTGTTCCATGGAGTACTTTGCTCTGTGCTAATTGTTGCTTCATGGATGGTCTTGTTTTAGGAAATTGTTTCTCTGTGTAGGCATCCTCTGTGAAGGGTATCTTTCTTGGTAGGTGACTTCTATGAAGGGTGTTTCTCTGAGTAAGTATCCTCTGTGAAGGGTGTTGCTCTGTGGTAAATATCACACAGTGGAAGTTATTGTTCTGTGGAAGGTGTTCTCTGTAAAGTGTGTTTCTCTTTGGAGACTGTCCTCTGAGGAAGATGTTGCATATGGAAACTGTTCATCTTAGGAGGGTATCGCTTTGTCCAGATGCTCCTGGTCAAGAGAATTTCTTCATTGTAGGTCCTAGAAAAACAACAGCACCACCAGCTTCCCTATTCATGTCCCCCAATATCATACAATTCACTTTTAAACATAGGCTAAACATGTTGCATTTTATTCAAATATAAACAGCCCAATACTTTTAAAAGCTGTTTTCCTCATTGATGAGGATGCAACTGTTTTTCAGAATAACTATATGTCTATAATTATGGTAAAAAAAATACCAGTATAAAACTCAAAACTAAGAATCAAGCCCCCTCCCTGTAGAAGGAAAGCATCTTTCCCTATATCCTTTATGGAAGTTGTTGTTCTGTGGAGGATAAAGGGTGTTGTTTTGTGGAGGAATGGTATCATTCACAGAGGACACCTTAACCATCCTTAAACTCTTGGGCATCTTGGATACTGGTGTTACAACTTTCAACTGGATATTTTTCTCCTTTCGTTCATCTATTCCTCAGTCACAGTGGGCTTCAGATATGGTAGAGAATAAAACTCCCTTAGTTGCTACTTTAGTGAAGGGAAATTAAAAAAGAAAACTGGTGAATACTTTCCCCCTGTGTAGACTATGAGCACTGAGTTAGAAGATAGAATCAGGTATTCTAATCTGAACTGCCTACCTAACTCTAGTTGCATTGGACAATGTAGCAATCTCCTTTGTTTCACCTTTCATTTATAGAAATAAAAGGATCTGACTGGAAACTCTCTAGGGCTTCTTTAAGAATCCTAATAAATTCCAGATTTCAGTGCATTGAACTAAGGAGCCCTTTCCGTATTCCTGTCAGCCTGGATCTTATTTCATATAAATGACCTGGAGCTACAAAACCCTGCACCACTCACCAACTGAGTGATGAGCTGACCTCTGTCTTGCACTGCTGTGTCTCCACAGCTGACTGGGTTGACTATTTGCAAGTCAACCTCCTAGCAATTCATCTTACCTTTGGAGGTTGGCAACAATTCTGTGGTTAAAGCAACACGAGTAACCTGACTTTGACACGGCCACTCCTGGTTCTGCTTTCTGGCGATATCAGCCTTTGCTGTTGGATGCTACTGAGGTTCATCTTTAGAGCACTTAGTTCAGAAATTTACCTATTACTAGGTGTTCTTGTAGTCATAGAGGTCAGTAGCAAGCAATAATGACACTGAGTAGTAGGATATCCTGAGAAGAGCTGGCATCATTCTCCCCTGCTGAAGCCACAGTACACATTCTCTTCTGGAAAAGCCAAACCAACATTTCATTCTTAGATGAAAAGCAATTTTTAAATTTTGAAGTCAGATTTTCAATGCTTCAGTGTCCTTTAGAAGTTGCTGTTTGGGGGCTGGGGATTTAGCTCAGTGGTAGAGCGCTTACCTAGGAAGCGCAAGGCCCTGGGTTCGGTCCCCAGCTCCGAAAAAAAGAACCAAAAAAAAAAAAAAAAAAGAAGTTGCTGTTTGGTAAATCTATATACTTATTTCCTTAACAAAGGCATAGGAGTTAACCTAACAACATACACTGAAAAATCAGACTAAAGAAACAATCCATAAGAAAACATAATCATTCATTTCAGTTTATCTGGAAATTTTTCAGTGTCTCCTAGTAGGGGGTTGATAAGAACCTGTGTTCTATAGAGCCCAATGAGTAACTGGACCAATAACTTGCCACTCTGGAAACTCCTGGTTTGTGGATATTATTTTCGACAACACTGTCTAGACTAATCTAGACTCTCAATATGGAAGGAATGTGCTTTAGATCAAATGCCATCTGAAAATGCATATCCCACTTTTCAAAAGGCGTGGTTATGCTTCATTCCAGTATCAACTTATTTATTTCTCTTATCAAATTTTAAATATATTATTTACCTACTTGCTTAGCTAGATAGCTGTGACAAGGTCTGCTGTAGCTCTGGGTGGATCAGAAATCAATACAGTATATTGAGTGCAGGATAACCTTGAACTCTTCATCTTCTGGCCTAATTGCTCTTCTTACTCATTGCTGCCATTCTAGATTTGTGCTACCACACCTGGCTCATATATTGATATCAGATATTTTCTAGTTTCCTTATGCATGCATTAGCTGATTTTAATTCAGCAACGAGCAACACAAAGCAAGTAAGCCCAAGTGGCATCAGGTTTACACAACTGTTTAGCAATGACCCTTGGCTTATGTCCATAAGTCTTGAAAGTTTCTTATTGTATCAATCCACACAGCTATGTTAGGTAATCAGTGATGTGACAAAGTGTAGCTGAAGAAAGAGTGCCTACCATGGTGTTTCTTCTGCTAAACTCTAATCATTATTGTAGGGAGCTGCGACGTGCCACGCCTCAAAGATGGCGCTGGTTTCCGCCTTCCACCCTCCCAACGGTGAGCGCTCCTTGTAGTAAACAAGTCTTTATTTGGCTATGCCTGCCTAGCCTGCTAGCTTCAGCAAAGTGACAGCCGATCTGCATGACCCACGTGTCTTGCTGGGATTGGCCAGCGCTAGCTATTTAAGTGTGGTGCGGGGGTTGCCCGGGGTCAGAAGATTGTATCAAGGTTCCTGAGTAAACTGCTTGAAGACGATCTCCTCTGGTCGTGTCTTCCTTGCTGGTCGAGGTTGGGCGCTACACATTATGCCTTTTTTATCCTTGAAATTTCCATCAACCCTTTAAAGTGACTTTTATTCTGTAACAACTGTATCTAGAGAGCTGTAGGGTGAACCCTTTTCCTCATTCTCAATTAATTGCCCATGGTACTGACAAGAGTCCTCTGACACCTAACTGGCTACAAAATAATCAATAGAATATGGTAATGAGTCAGTTTTATTTCTTAAAATCCAATATAAATTTTATTTGAAATTATTTTATAAGTAGTTGGTAAGAACACTCCAAAGAAAGAAAGTATTTGGGCAACTTCTCAACTTTGAACTAAAAGTGAAGTTCACAGGTAGCCTACGTTAACCACTGAAAATCACAACAGGGTATATGGCTACAACCTGAGATGTATGTGATGCTCCAGCATCATTTATTTCTGGGAGCAAGAATAACAGGTAAATGGACCTGAGCAAAATAAAATGTTCTGCTCATTCAGTATGGCTAACATTTAGAAATAGGAAAACTAAATAGGAAACATCTATTCTAAACATGTGAAAGCAAGTTTATATGTACATGGAAACGTATCAAGTCTTCTGGGAAAAAGGAAACAAAATTTAATATACTGCCAAGGTTTTCACTGAACAGACCAAGCAAGAAATCAAACTTCAGTAACGGCGGCATCCTTCGACTCACATGGCTGCTCTGTGGATGTTGAAAGATCGATTTATGTTTTTCATTTCTGGATATCAGAAATAAAACTAAGAGCTATTCATCGCCCCAGTAGATGTTCAATATGATACAGGTCATATGAGGCCATGTTTTCACATTCTTCCAACCTCTAGAGAATCAGCATGCATCATGCATCATTTATTTCTTGGGTTTATCTAGTTATTGTTTGCCAGGACTCCCAGCACTATGATCATGATATGATAAATTGTCACTGTAAGAATGATATTTCCCTTAACACACATATATAGTTTTTCTAAGGATGTTTTCCATTTAACACATGAAGGGACAGTAGAGTTTCAGATTACATCCATCAGGAGCTGCTGTTTTCATTCATGAGGTAAAAGTCTTGAGTGACTGTTTTGAAATTTAATTTGACTAGCTCTTCTCACTTTGTGAAAATACAGCCTTAGATTAAATGAGAGTTTGCTACAAACCCCAGCAAAATGTAGTTGTCAGCTGGCTGAAGCCTTACACTGTCTATGACCTGTCTTTGAAGACTGGGTGGATCACTTACCTGAACTGGGCAGATAATTATATTTTAAATTCTAGTCTCTAGAATATAGAGTTCCAAAGAAATAACCAGGAACTTTCTTTTTATATATTTATTTTATTATGATAGGTTTGAACATAGTATAAATTATAACAACTCACATTTACAATTTTGTTTTTATTATTCAAAAGTTTTCACTTAATTTGCTTCACCTAAAACTATCTATTTATTACCAATATCTATCCAATCCTGTTTCCTCTCCTGGGAGGACAATCTCAGAAAGTTTAAATTCTAAGCCAATAAGCAAATCTTCAAAGTTGCCTTTTGCTCTAAAAGTAATACTCATGGATATATGTGTACATAGTGGGTCACAGAAAAAAATGAGGGCATCTACTCCTGGGCCTTTAACATTGGTAAAAGAGTGACTTTATCACTATTACCACCCATAAAGAGGAAGTATTTCTAATAGCCCCCAAAATCAGTCATTAGACCTATAATTGTAGGAGGTGCTGGCAATGATATCTTATACTGGAAACAATGCTAACCAAAATGAAAGAGAATGGATGGAGATTTCTGAAAAGTTAAGAGTTTGAGGGTTGGAGAATATCCCTCCTCCAGACAGAGACCAGAAGACTGATGGGAATGCCCAAATAACCAGAGTACACTTTCACTAATTCTGTGAGTCATCAAAAGATAAACCACCATCCGAATATGGTTTTGCATCTGAATTTGTGCCAGAATCCATGTCTGTGTCTCTCAAGTCTCTCCTTGTACTTTTAATTCTTAGTCTCAGTCAGCATTAAAGATGGTACTAGTCACAGTGAAGGTTGAAGATCTGGGTATCAGAGTAATGCTAAAATTTAAGAACGGTTGGTTTATTTCAGAATCACAAGCAATAAACAAATATGGCTTCCTATACCTCCTTTTTAATCTACTTGCCCAGAAAAGGCACTAAACATATTCCATGAATGTAGTGGTTTAAATAAGAATGACCACCATAGGTTCATATATTTCAAATCATAGTCACAAGGGAGTGATAGTATTTGAAAAAAATTAGAAAGATTAGAAGGTATGGCCTTTTTGGAGGAAACGTGAGAGAAGGTTCGCCATAGGTCCACATATTTTGAATACTTACTCACTAGGGAATGACACTATTTGAAAGAATTAGAATGAATGGGAGGAGTGGCCTTGGAGGAAGTGTGTCATTGAGCCTGGGCTTTAAAGTCTTCAAAGCTTCACCTTTCTCTGGTGCCTACAGATGTCTCTGAATACCATAATGGTTAAACAAAGAAAAGCAAACATTGACATGCAGATTTTATTATTTTATTTACATTTCAAATGCTATCTCCTTTCCCGATTGATTTCCTGTCCTCAAACCCTGGGGCATTGAGCCTTTGCAGGACCAAGGGCTTCTCCTCCCACTGATGCCCAACAAGGCCATCCTCTGCTACATATGCAGCTGGAGCCATGGGGCTGTCCATGTGTACTCTTTGGATGGTGGTTTAGTCCCTGGGTGCAGATTTTAAAATGTCACTTAGTTTGGATGAAATGGAAGAAACCATATCTAACTTTGCACCTCCCTCTAGCTGTTGTATGGAGCCAAGAGTCTCTCGCTTTGATCCATATTTGCTTATGCTTCTGAATGCTTTCAGAGTGACAATATCAGGCCAAAACACTAAGCCAGCACCTGTGCTAGATGCCCACAATACACTGCGAAAGGTCACACATGTTGCCATTGGCACAGTGGGATCCAAGAGGATGTCTGTTCTCAGAGATTTTCCCATAACACAGCAAATACAGCTGCAGAAGATTATGTTATTAAAAATACAGTATCCAACAAAACAGAAGTTACTAGGAGTATAATTCCCAACTAACGAGGTTAACAATGCACAGAAAAACACAAAGAATAAGTAATCCCAGACCACAAAATCAAAAGAACAAGCAAACAACACTATACCCCCCCAACACACACACACACACACACACACACACACACACACACACACACACACACGTTCACATCACCACCATGACAAAAATAACAGGTACCAACAAACACTGCTCACTGATATATCTCAACATCATTGGTCTGAAATCCCCCCAAAAAGACACAGACTTACATAATGGATACAAAACAGCTATCCATCCTTTTGCTGTATCCAAGAACACACTTTAACATCACCTCAAAGTATAGGAAAGGAAGAGATATTCTAAACAAATGACCTAAGAATCAAGCTAATGGAGCCATTTTAATATCTGACAAAACAGACTTCAAGCCAAAACTAATCAAAAGAGATTAAAAAAAGAAAACTATATATTCATAAAATGAGAAAACAATGCAATTTTTAACACCTTTGTCCTAACACATAAGGGTACCCAAGTTCATAAAAGGAAGATTACAGTAGTTTAAATTACATATTGACCCTCATACACTGATCTTGTGTATGACTTTAGCACCCTTCTCTTGCTAATAGACAGGTCACTCAAGCAAAAACTTTAAAGAGAAATGGCTGTGATCATGCAACATCTGCAGGGAACAGAGTATGAGTGCTTCGCTGTTGGAACTCTATCGTGGCATGCTCACAGAAATCCCTTCCCACTTTTCACGGACCTGTGGTGAATTTTGTGGCCTCTATGGTTATTGCCTAGATCTCATGTGCTACAATCTCTTCTTGCTTTTGTTATGCTTTCTAGAGTCACTGCAAAATTTAGTTTCACTTTTTTGGTCATGGGCAAGGCCAAAATCATGAAGGCTGAAAGTCTTGTGGATGATTGTTTTTCTCAATAATCTTTCAAGAGGGTAAACCTTCCTTTTTTTTCTCTGTCTCTGTTGGCCATCTTGATGTGACCTTTAGTGCTGGGTATTTTGGGAGATGTAATCATGTTCCTAGAGGGACAGTTACAGTCACCCTGAGTAAGCCTGTGGCATGTGTTGAAAATAGTTGGTCATGTTTGCATAACTATTTTTGAGAAAGTTATGTCTTATCAACAGAGAATTAAAGTGAGGAAGTTATTTATGAACAACAGAAACTTAGATAATAGGGAAGCTATGTCTGATCAATAGAGACTTAAAAAAAAGGTTCTTGGAAAGATGCTATCAGAAAATGACAGGTGGCAATCAGGAAAGGTTGTTTGGTACAATGACCCATCTCTGGCTGTAATATAAAATGTATTATGACAGAGATGTTATTTGATAACTGGATTTATGCCCACAAATGTTTACTCTGTCTTTCACCTTGCACAACTGTATAACTGCATTTGCTACCAGTTGGGCTTATGCTCATGTCTACAGAACATGCCTGACGAGACATTTATTTTTGGCTTGCTGAAATTATGTTTTGTAGTGCACAGTAAGATTAGGGGGTGATTGAACAAATGGTAGGGGGGACAAGGAAGCAAAATTTCAGGGGCTTTTTGTAATGATGGAGCTTTTATATGCAGATGTTATTATTTCTTTAAAAAATAACTAATGATGCTCAGGCAATAAGGATTGATTGTATAAACAAAGATGGTTCAAGCTATTCAGGGCCACTTGCTTGAAAGTCAACAAATGGTCACTGTCTTCATCATCACCCAAACCATATCAATTTCCTCACATTCCAGAACCCCAATAGAGCTGGACTCTGAAAACTAAATGATGGAACTAACTGATATTATAAACCAAGTGGACCTAACAGATATTTACAGAATGCAGCACTCAAACACAAAAAATATACCTTCCTACCACCCCATGGAACTGATACAACAAAACTGAAGTAACACCCTGTATCTTATGTGACCACCACAAATTATAGGTAGTTATAAATAACAACAGAAGCAACATAAATCTAATAAGCTCATGAAAACTGAACAACTCACTGTTAAATGAAAAAAATGAATCAAGGCAGAAATTAAATCAAAAGCTTAATAGAATTTAATCGAAATGAGTATACAACATACCCAAACTTGTAGAACACAATGAAGGCGGTTCTAAGAGACAAGTGCTACATACACGTTGGAGAGATCTCAAACTATTCTTTAAAAGCACACCTGAAGTTCTGAAGTTCTAGGAGGAGGGAGAAGAGTGGGGAAGAAGGAGGAGGATGAGGACAAGGATGAGGAGAAGGATAAGAAGAAGAACAAGAACAAGAACAGGAAGAAGAACAAGAACAAGAAGAACAAGAACAAGAAGAACAAGCAGAAGAACAATAAGAAATTATACTCAAAGTGAGTAGATAGCCAAAAATGATCAAATGCAATGTTGAAATCAATAAATAAAACACAAAATAAATAATCAAAACAATGAGAGTTGGCCCTTTGAGAAAATCAATAAGACTGACAAACTCTTATCCAAATTAAAAAGCCAAATTACCTTATCTTATCCAAATTACCAAATCTCCAAAGTTAGAAATGAGTGAAATACATTTGCTTACTTAGAGATAACCTAAAATTTTTTATATTGTTTGAAGTTATTGTAAAATGTGTTGTTTTCCTGATTTTTTCTCAGCCTATTCGTCATTTGTACATAGGAAGGCTACTGATTTTTTTTGAGTTAACTTTGTGTTTAGCTATTTTCCCGAAGGGTTTAACAGCTATATACATTTTCTGATTATTTTAGGGTCATTTATGCATACTATCATTATCTACAAATAAAAATACTTATTTTTCTTTTCTATTTGTATCCCCTTGATCACATTTAGTTGTCTTATCAGTCTTGCTAAGATTTCAATTACTATATTAAATAAAATTAGAAAAAGTGGGCAGCATTGTCTTGCTTCTGATTTCAATGGAATTGCTTTGAGTTTCTGTCCATTTAAATTGATGTGTATTGTGAAATTCCTGTAAATTGCCTTTCTTATGTTGAGATAAGTCCCTTGATCCCTAATATTCCCAATAATTTTATCATTAAAATGTGTTGTGCTGTTTTGTCTTTTAATTTGTTTACTTGGTGGATTACATTTATTGATACATAAGTTGAATCATCCCTGTATCTCTTAGATTCAGTTTGAAAGTAGTGAGAATTTTTCCATATATATTTAAGGGAAAATTGATCTTTATTTTTTTATTGTTGAGATTTTGTGTGGTTTGTATATCAGAGTAACTATGGAATTGTAATATGAATAAGGAATGTTCCTTCTTTTTCTATTTTGTAGAATAATTTTAGGAGTATTGTCATTAAAATATCTTTGAAAGTCTTGTAGAATTTGGTGCTAAAATTAACCAGTCCTTGGGTTAGTTTTATTTCTCCGTTTGTCTTACTGATTTCGAGATTTTGTTTTGTTTTCTTTTGGTTTGGCTTGGTGTGGTGGGTGTGATTGGTTAGAAGACTTTCAAACTGTCTATTCCACTAGGGGTTATAAGTCTGCTTAAATAGAAATTTTAAGACATTGAAGAAATAAAGAAGATAACAGGAAATGGAACAGTCTCCCATAATCATGCATTAATATGATTATATTGTAAAAGTGGCTATACTACCAAAGGCAATCCTCAGATTCAATTCTTCACTGAAAAAGTTACATTTTCAATTTCATATGAAGTAATTTTTTGAAAGGTCTCTGAAACAATCTTGAATATTAAAAGAACTGATGGAGGTCTCACCATTCAAGATTTCAAGTTGTATATAAATGAATAGTGACAAAAAAATAACATGGTATAGACAGAAAAAAAATGGACACATTGATCAATGAAATCAAATTGAAGAACCAGATATAGGTCTATACACTCATGGACAGCTGATTTTTTTATAAAGAAGCTAGAAAGATATACTGGATAAAAAGCATCTTCAACAAATTGTTATGGTAAAACTGGATGGGTACAAGTAGAGGAATGCAAATGGAACCATTCTTACTACTCCATACCAAAGTCCACTCCAAATGGATTAAAGGCTTTGACATGAAACCAGACACACTGAACCTGATAGAAGAGAAAGTGGTGAGTAGCCTTAAACTCTTTGGCACAGGAAAAGACTTTTTGGAGAGAATACCATTAACACAAGCACTAAGATCAACAAAACAATGAATGGGACCTCATGAAATTGAAAATATTGGAATAGGACATCATGACCCAAAGTGGCAGCCTACAAAATGGAAAAAGATTTTACCAACTACACATTTGATTGAAGACTAATATCTAAATATATATAAAAAGAACTCAGATTAAAACTAGATATCAAGGAAACAAATACTTAGCTAAAAATGGAGCACATAACTAAACAGAGAGTTTTTTTTTCTTTTTTTTTCTCCATCTTTATTACCTTGGGTATTTCTTATTTACATTTCAATTGTTATCCCCTTTCCCGGTTTCCAGGCCAACATCCCCTAGCCCCTCCCCCTCCCCTTCCATACGGGTGTTCCCCTCTCCATCCTCCCCCCATTACCGCCCTCCCCCCAACAATCACATTCACTGGGGTTCAGTCTTGGCAGGACCAAGGACTTCCCCTTCCACTGGTGCTCTTACTAGGCTATTCATTGCTACCTATGAAGTTGGAGCCCAGGGTCAGTCCATGTATAGTCTTTGCGTAGTGGCTTAGTCCCTGGAAGCTCTGGTTGGTTGGCATTGTTGTTCATATGGGGTCTCGAGCCCCTTCAAGCTCTTTCAGTTCTTTCTATGAGTCTTTCAATGGGGGTCCCGTTCTCAGTACAATGGTTTGCTGCTGGCATTTGCCTCTGTATTTGCTGTATTCTGGCCGTGTCTCTCAGGAGAGATCTACATCCGGTTCCTGTCAGCCTGCACTTCTTTGCTTCACCCATCTTATCTAGTTTGGTGGCTGTATATGTATGAGCCACATGTAGGGCAGGCTCTGAATGGGTGTTCCTTCTGCCTCTGTTCTACATTTTGCCTCCCTATTCCCTCCCAAGGGTATTCTTGTTCTCCTTTTAAAGAAGGAGTGAAGCATTCGTATTTTGGTCATCCTTCTTGAGTTTCATGTGTTCTGTGCATCTAGGGTAATTCGAGCATTTGGGCTAATATCCACTTATCAATGAGTGCATACCATATGTGCTTTTCTGTGATTGGGTTACCTCACTCAGGATGATATTTTCCAGTTCCATCCATTTGCCTATGAACTTCATGAAGTCATTGTTTTTGATAGCTGAGTAGTAATCCATTGTGTAGATGTACCACATTTTCTGTATCCATTCCTCTGTTGAAGGGCATCTGGGTTCTTTCCAGCTTCTGGCTATTATAAATAAGGCTGGTATGAACATAGTGGAGCATGTGTCTTTGTTATATGTTGGGGCATCTTTTGGGTATATGCCCAAGAGAGGTATAGCTGGGTCCTCAGGTGGTTCAATGTCCAATTTTCTGAGGAACCTCCAGACTGATTTCCAGAATGGTTATATCAGTCTAAACAGAGAGTCCTTAAATGAGAAAACTGTAATGGTAGAAAAACAGGGAAATCTTCAACATTCTTTGTCATCAAAAATGAAAATCAAAATTGCTTTTAGATTATAACTTACACATGTCAGAATGGTTAAGATCTGGTAAGGATGTGGAATATGCTGGTGGGAGTACAAACTTGAACAACTGCTATGGAAATCAGTATGGTGATTTCTTAGGAAGATGAGAATTGATCTACTTTACAATTGAACTACATAATTGCTAAGCATCTGTTAGAAGTAGACTGCACAGGCCGACAGGAGCCGGATGTAGATCTCTCCTGAGAGACACAGCTAGAATACAGCAAATACAGAGGCGAATGCCAGCAGCAAACCACTGAAGTGAGAATAGGACCCCCGTTGAAGGAATCAGAGAAAGAACTGGAAGAGCTTGAAGGGGCTCGAGACCCCATATGAATAACAATGCCAAGCAACCAGAGCTTCCAGGGACTAAGCCACTACCTAAAGACTATACATGGACTGACCCTGGACTCTGACCTCATAGGTAGCAATGAATATCCTAGTAAGAGCACCAGTGGAAGGGGAAGCCCTTGGTCCTGCTAAGACTGAACCCCCAGTGAACGTGATTGTTGGGGGGAGGGCAGCAATGGGGGGAGGGTGGGGAGGGGAACACCCATAAAGAAAGGGAGGGGGAGGGATTAGGGGGGATGTTTGCCTGGAAACTGGGAAAAGAAATAACATTCGAAATGTAAATAAGAAATACTCAAGTTAATTAAAGAAAAAAAAAAGAAGTAGACTGCACAGTCCCAAACAAATCATACCATGTAGCAGGTCTCATATAAGAGGTTTATTGGGAAGGAATGGTCAGAGACAGCCTGTGGGAGAGGGTGGAGAGAAAAGGAGATAGGGGCAAGGTAGAACAAGTCTTTTATGGGGCTGTGATGAATGGGTAAAGGGACATGGGATGGGTGGCACTGTTGCCTAGAGATGACATGTCTCACAGCTAGGTCCCTGAGATCTGGATGTGAAGATGCCTGATTGCCATGGAGGAATGTAGAGAGGAGGATAATGAGGGAGGGAACAAATGGTTAAAGCAGAAAAATGAGAAGTGGGGTTTGGAAGGGCAGTATCCATTTTCATATGGGATTTTCAAAAACCTCAGGAATCAGAGGCATCACATTTTTCTCTATGTTTTTGGATGTCTAATTGTAGATGTTAGATTTTGTTTCTCACTATATCAGACTGATTGATGTAGAAGCAACATTCTTCTTGGAGGAAAAAGCAAAGGCCACCTTCTTTAGCTGTGATGAGATCGAGTTCCGATCAGTTCTGAAGCACCACTGCCGCCAGAGAATTGATCTGACTTTGGAGGGTGAGCAAGTTTTGGCTCACCTCTTGAAGACTGTTGTTAAGCTGGAAAGAGAGCTGCTTGTACAAGGTTAGAGAATTAGTCAGCCCTGATGTTCCAGTAGCAACACCTGCAGTTATTTCCGCAATGGCCAGGAGCAGCACAATTTGAACTGCCCTCTTCTTATGTTGGGCAGGTATTGTGTCTACAACCAGGATTGGCAGATGCCCTTCCCTGTGGATTACTCCTAATTTAGGGAAAAGGAACACCAATGTGTAAATTTCTGACCAGCTAGTAGGTAGACGATGATGTACCTGAATATCACAGAGAATTGGCCTGTTCTGGACTGTAGGGCATTGTTGCAGAGATGAGGTATCAAGGCTTATGGTTCTGTTGCAGTCTAGGGAGCTTAGCATTCTTACAGAAAGTGTCCCAGATGTTTTAAAACAGTCTGCCACACCAAAAAGAGTGATAGAGAAAAGGTATGGGGTCATAGCAATACCAGAGTCAGGGCAGCTGATAAAGGGTGAAGTGAGGTTATTTGACAGGGTCACTGGAGAAGCTATAAGTGGCAATTGTGAGTTAGTTTCAGGGGATACGCATAGCCAGCAATCTTTAAAGTGGTCAGGTTGGGCGACATTAAGGAGCTGATAAGTCAAGGTTAGAGTCTGAAGAAGAAGGTAAAATGACAGGTTAGTATCATTTATGAGGGGTGGGGGATGTCAAAGATGATCTTGAAAGAGTTTTTGATTACTGCTCCTATTTCTCTAATTTCTAGAGGTTGGACAATTGTGACTTATTTTCCCTAGATGTGAATAGTACTTATTGGAGACCCAGATTGGTTTTTATAATAAAGCTTACCAACAATGCATGCTTCCCACCTGGGATTCTGTGGGTCTTGAATATAGGAGAAGAGGGTCTTGTGTTGCTGATAGAAGTGATTGGTCTGTGATCCTAACATATGTACCTGGCAAGACCAATATGGGCAGCCCCCAAGTTTGTCTGGCTACATTTTATAATCATCTTTTGTCTGGTCAAAGAGGAAGCAAACAGGTCATAATATTTAGATGAAAAGCTGGATATAGGGATGACAGCAATTTGGATTGGCTCTGGCATCAGGTTATGGATCAATTTCCTGACTTTATTTGGAAATATTGTTTGTTATTAGTAGGGGTTTCTCAAACTTCAAATCTCCAGATGTAAGGGTTACCCTGGATGGAAACGAACAGCCAGGGTAGGAGAAGCCTGTCTAATCCAGTAGGGTCTAGCACAGCTGCTGGAGTAGAATCTCACTTTTCTGGTGTTGAGGACAAGGTGGGTAGTCCTGATGTCCTCTGAAGCTTATGAGAGAGGATCCTATTAGGATACATGTATATGAATAATAGTTATTTTGAGGTGGAGAGGTGAAAGGTTTGAGATGAGACAGGTGGATCCAATGAGAGAGTCCCTCAAGTTTAACAGTTGTGGGAGTCATAAGAATTACCTTGAAAGTGCCCTGCCATCTAGAGAGAGGGGTTAGGGCTGATGGCCTGGAGGGGAGAGAAGAACCTGATCTCCAATGTTGACAGGGAATGGGTAGGGGACAGTGTGTGGCTATGGTAGATGGTGGTCAGCAAAGTTCCATCAATAGAGGTACCCATCCCTGTATGGTTAGTTCTAGTTTCCTTGACAAGTACACTACAGGTGCCAAAGAAGGTCCCAGTTGGTGGCTTAGGACTCGAGGAGCAAATTCCTCTTTTTTGGTTACATAGAGGGAAAAAGGACGAGTCGAGTCAGGGAGGTCTAAGACTGGTGCCTGAAGGAGAGCCTTTGAAAAGGCTTGGTAATAGATTTGAGAAGATGTTCATGGGTGGGGCTAGTGCTGCTTCACATAAGGGGTGAGAAAGAAGGGAAGAGGAAAAGAACACAGGAACGGAAAAAACTAGCTATTCCTAGGAATGACAAAATCTATCTTTGTAGAGGAAACTGTTAGAGACTGAATTCGTTTTTTTTTTTTTTTTTTTTTTTTGGTTCTTTTTTTCGGAGCTGGGGACCGAACCCAGGGCCTTGCGCTTCCTAGGTAAGCGCTCTACCACTGAGCTAAATCCCCAGCCCCTCGTTTTTTTTTTTTTTAATGTAAGGTAATGGCCTTGTGGGTTGGGGTAACTGTTACTCACTATAGGTGACCTGAGGAGTGGACAGTAACTGGAAGGTAAGACTGTAGACCCAACTGGACAGGAAATTTGGGAGATCAGATGTGTCAGTTTGGCTAATTTTTAGAGAGGGGCTGCAGAGATATCATCTAAATAATGGATAATCTTTAGGGAGAGACAATGAGAGTAAGTCAGATGCCAGGGCCACAACAAATAGATGTGGACTGTTCTGGAATCGCTGAAGTAGAATAGTCCAGGTAAGTTGGCAGAAGAGTCAGTGTCCAGGTTGGTCCAGAAAAAAAGCAAAGATATTCTGTGACTGGGCATCTAGGGGGATAGAGAAAATTCATCTTTAAGATTGATGACTGAGAAACGAGAAGTTCCTAAGGAGATAGTGGGAATGACTCTGTAAGGATTAACCACACTGGGATGGAGAAGAACCACTGCAGAATTAAGGAGCATGAGATTTTGAATCAGGTAATAGGATTCATTAGGTTTTTCTTAGTATTAGTATAGGGGTGTTGAAGAAGTAAGAGACAGGACAGAGGAGATTTTTCCTTAGGTGGTCAGAGATGATAGGCTTAAGTCCCCTAAGGTTCTGAAGAGTAAGAGAGTAGTGAGCTTGTGTGATATACCTGGTAGGAGAAGTGTTTTAGCAGTAGAGGGGTTCTGAATGTCCCAAACTCAGGGGTTATCCTGAGAGGTTGGCAAAGGAAATAACATGTTAGAGTTAGGTCAGGTGGCTAGAGGGTAGAGGTGGGAGCCTGCTGGCAAGTATGAGTTTAGGCAGTTGAGGAGAGCAAAAGAAATAGAGGCTCCCATTTTAGCTAAAAGATCCCTTCCCAATAAGGGGACATTACTACTGAAAAAGGATGGGTGAGAGGAACATCCCTGAAAATGCAACTAAGTGATGGGGTCTGGAGAGGTTGGTAAGGATGTTTCCATAACCTAACCATAGGGAAATAAGGAGAAGCGGATCCTCAAAACTTCATCAGGACCAAGTAAGTGGCCCCAGTGTCCAAGAGGAAGATAAGAAATGGGCCACCCAGATACCATAAATGACTACCTAGTGCTCTCTGCTAGTAATGAAAATGGTTGGGTAAAGGGAACACGGGCCCCTTCAGTCTTCCATGGCTAAGCCTAGGAGATCAGATGGACAGTGATCTAGGAGTGATGTCCCTCTGTCCTGAACAGCCTGAGGGCAACCAACAGCCTAATATACCTCTTGATGGTACTTTGGGCATGGCCTTGATACCTTGCAGGGGTTAGGGCAAGCCCATTATCTGCAACTCTGTTGACCATATATGAAACAGGGGCCTGGTGGCTCCTGAGTCTTAGAAGGCCAAGAGAGTGGCTGGAGCTGACTGTACTGCCTTTGCCAGCATATGGTATTTTTGTCTGCAGGCCTTTTTATCTCTCTCATGATACACTTTAAAGGTCAGCACCAGGACTTCTGCTTGTGGAGGTAGGAGTCCTCTCTCTAAGCATCTAAGTTTGGCCTTAATGTCAGGGTAGATGTGGGAAGAGAAGTAAGTCATGAGGAGTTGTTTACCTTGCATTCTCAGAGTCTAATTTAGTATATTCTAACAAGGCCTTTGTAAGGGATTCTAAAATTTGAGATGGGTTTTCATGTTTATCCTGCATGACCTCTTGGAGTTTTTCAAAATTTACTGGTTTTAGGGCAGTCTTATAGAGACCAGCCAGGAAGCAGGTTATGAGTCAGTATCTAGCTAAAATACCACCTGGAGTTTTAGAATTCCATTGAGGATCCTAGTCAGGCACTGACTCAGGCCCAATCAGATATGATGATTGTCCCAATCAAATCCCTTCTCTTGGGAACCAGATCCCCCTACATAAGAGGAGGCAGAAGGAGTGTGAGAAAGTGAATGGAAGATACAGATAAACAAAGCCTGTAAACAAACATGAGCAAAGTTCACACAAATTCACAGAAACTAGAAGCATGCACAGGGCTTAGACTGGTGCTTGGTGATATTATGGCTTCTAGTTCAGTGTTTATGGGATTTATGAATGTGTGAGAAAGTGAGTTTCTGTTTCTTGTGCTTTCTCTGAGGTTTTCTTATTGTTTGTTTTGTCTAAGTTTGATGTGTTAGGGTTTTTGTACTATTTTATTTTATTTTATTATTGTTTAGGAGTTTGTTTTGTTTTTAGTTTTATTTTAAGTGGCAGAAAAGTTGTAAATCTGGATAAGAGAGTAGGTGGTGAGGAACTGGAAGGATCACAGGGAGGGAAAACTGAGAATGGGATATGTTACATGATGGGAAAACCCTAAATTCAATTAAAAAAGAAAAAAAAACTAAAGATGGAGTAAGATTTCTTCACATCATTTCTATATATGAAAATTAAATAAATAAATAGATAAAATGACAGTCCTCTGAAATAGTAGTGAAGAACCAAATGCATTTTTGCATTTTTCTTTTTTCTTTTTTTTCATTTTAGCCTATTCTTGAATATATATTCTTTGTTTATGCTTTGGTTATTTTTGTTTGTTTGTTTTGTTTTTGCTTTGTTTTTTGTTTTTTGCTTTTGCACTTTGAGAAGTTATGATGTAAAGAGGAGAGACATTATCATTATTTTGCTTCCTGCACACTCCAGTCTATACCATGATGATGCACAACGAGGTAGATACCTTGTGCCTTCTTGAAGCCAGTTAGTTCATAACGACATTATATGACTTTCTCCCTGGCTAGCCTCAGGGTTCCTCTCATTGGCCTGGTTGGACACGAGGGCAGGCATTTCTAGACTTTTGTTTGTCCCCAATTACGTTCCTCAGCCAGCTTTTCAGGACTAGGTAGTTGATGTGAGTGTTTACAGGTATACATAGTTATGGGAGTTTCCTCTCTGTGAACCTCTGCTCACACTTCTTGTTCTTTGATGGCCTTGGGCTCCACATTTCTGCTTGCCATCTTCTCTCTTCCCTTTACTTTGAACTTTTTTGTTCATTCCACCTTTAGAGAAGCTAACTCTAGGCTGAAAATCTAACAAGTTTCTCATGGCTTGGGAATGAGATAATGGAACCCTATTCCGAATTTAGAGGCTACCAGATAACTCAAATATTGACCCCCAATACATCAGCAACAGTCATCATCTCCCGGCTTTCCCCCATAACCTCCTGCCTGCCAGCACATTGATATTTGATATCTAGTTTTGCACTTTTATTTCTGGTGTTAATGGATCAGGTAACAGTGGCCAGATTTAAAATTACGATCCATCTATTTTAATCTAGAAATATTTGGTGCTCTTGTCCACCAAAGAATAACATAGCTTTTTAATCATATGCTTTTATCGTCAAGACATCCACACAGAGTTCCTCTTTAATAATTTTAGTGGATTTTTTTCTGTAACTCATTCAGTAGCAAAAAAAAAGAAAAAGAAAAAGATCAGCAAGTCTGAAGACCTTGCAGCTCACTGACACCGTGACATGTCAGACAGGAAGACGAATGGGCATTATCTCAGCCTTTATTACAAAGGAAAACAGGAGACATGGAAATCATAAACACCAGACAATGCAAAGGCAGAGGAGACTGAGAATAAACCTGCCAAATAAGTGACATCTGAGTAGTTGAAAAGGACAAACAAGGTTTGAATGGAAACCCTGAGAGACAAAGCCTACAGGAAAGTTACAAGCAGGAGGGGGAGATAAATTTTGCAGGTGAAGAACAAGGAATATATGCATTTGCTAACCCCTAAGGATTGGGATTTGGATGCCAGGGAGGTGGTGAGTACTGCAGACTGGACATCATTCAGGCCTCTGCACTTAGCTAATGCCCTCAGTTCTCAAGGGCAGCTCTTCCTAAGGGGAGAGCCATTGATCAGTTTCCCAGTTCTTCTTTTTTCCCTACTGGTAGTTGTTAGCATTTGAAATCAACCAGTAAATGAATGCTGTACTTTCTCTGAGCATAAGAGTAGATACAGGACTGGGTAGGTCTGGGATTCCACTAAGAATAATGAGGTATTTTATAGAATGCACACTCGTGATGCTACAACCGGAAGAGCAAAAGGAGACCAGCAGCTCCAGCTTGAGATGCAGATCTCACAACCTTGTTAGTTTCCTCGGGGCTGGGAAGCAGCATAGACAGATGTCCCAGGCCATGTGGCTGGGCAGAGACAAATCGCCCACATGCAGCTGTGTAGACATCTGTCCAAACCGATTAAAAAATAGATGTATCCACTCTGCTCAGTATCTTGAGAGACTTTGGGGTTATCACAATTTATATGCCAGCCCCAAATCTGTCTCCTACATAGTGATAAAATGCAGTGCCTTCCTAATCCTGCATTTTTAAAAAGCTCACTGTTAAACACAGGTGCGATTTTATAGACTTTAAGGAGTAAGATTGAATTTTCTCTCTGTGTGGGCATGTATATGTATTGCTATATTATTTCAATTAATTAATTGCATCTCTAAACCACATTTTCAGATATGTGACATTTGATGTTTATGATGCCATCACAGACAGGAAAGTAGATGTTTGCTCTGGACCACACGGTCTGCATGACATACAGAATCAGGCTGCTTCAAATTCTGGGCTGCAAATTCTGGGCTGCAAATTCTGGGCTGCAAATTCTGGGCTGCATGCTGTGATGTTTTATATCCCCAGTCTCACTGAACCAGGGGATCTGGCATGTGAAGCATTTCTGGGTGTGTCTGTGGGGTGTTTTGACACGTGCGACAATGAAGGGAACTGCTATCCTACACGTGGGTGTCACTGCAAGACCCTTCGACCATCTAAGAAACAAACAGAAGATTAGCTTGTGCTGAAAAGAGGTAACAAAATATAAGCACACAGGTCCATCGACGCCTTTGAGTTCAATCAAGTGCGATGAATATTTAGGAAGAATGGCCTCAAATGAGTAATTTAACTAAAAGGTAGGTAATAAACAGGAGATGTTACATTCTGCATGAGCTGACAGTGGCTTTGGTGCAGGCCAGTAAGAGCTCTTCCAGAAAAAAAAATCAGTTACATTGGTAGCATAAATTGTACATGAACAACAATCTAAATCAATGCCAGCTTAGAAAAAAAAATAAATTAGCACAGAGACTATAACAATAAACTTGGTTTAAAGAACCAATTCTCTTAGCATCAGGAGAAATTACTGCAACAAAATGTATTTTTTCTTAAAAAAAATACATCGAGCATTGCATCTCATATTTCTACTCAATTTCACTCTGTCATAACTATATGACTAAAAGCCAATCTTTACTTTTATTCCAAGCAGGTATTTTTCCACTGTTCATTCCATTTAATACGTCTGTGCAAGCGGTACTTAGGTGAACATTTGTAACGTGTAATTTACTCATAATTTTACATAATTATGCAAAACTGTAAGTAAAGGAACCATTCAAGGTTTCGCATGCTATTTCCTCACAAAAACTCTGCCAGACTTGATGATTTAAGAACAGGTCTTTCTGAGGACTTTGTGAGACATAATGGTGTAGTGTCAGTGGAGAGGAATTGCTTTTGGAAAGGAAGCACAGCTTGACAGATGAGAAAACACCATTAATGCCCGGCATTCTCATTGGAGGGCATTTTTTTTTCATCCAATTTAAAGTCCTTCTTTGTTGACTATCAAACAAAGCCTAAAGAACAAAGGAAAAGAATGACAACGTTAATGAGATTTGTTTTCTGACTAAGTTGACCACTGGTTTAGCCTCACACCATTTTAATGCTGCTTTCATTTTACTATCAACTGTTTTGCTCTCCTCTGGCCTCAGACCCTCTGTGATGTTTTGTGTCTGCGGGTGTAGCTGAGGGACAACTGAGATCACAGTCTGTGATCATAGCTTCGGCCTGTGTTTCCCTTTAGTTCCTGTACGATATCCCTTCGATAATTAATATGGACTCTTGAATGGAAACCTTTAGTAGGCTTAAAATTTTTAAACTAAATTTATGGGCTGGAGAGGTGCTTCGATTAATAAAGTGCTCGGCCCACAAACACAAAGGCCAACGTTGTTTTTTCAGAACTTGTCTCACTTTTAAGCCAGTCGTGGAGGTGCTTGTTTGCAATGCTAATACTGGCAAGGTAGGGATAAATGGATTCCTGTAGTTCATTGGTCAGCCAATCTAACTTAATTGGTGAG